>NW_026626549.1:3473-6239 GCF_030028575.1 Malurus melanocephalus
AGGTGTCCTATTGTCACCTGTCCCATTGTCACCTGTCCCCAGGTTCTCTCCGAGGTCTGTGGCCAGGAAGTCACCACCACGCAGATGTTGTGTTATGGTGTCACCTGAGGGTCACACCTGTCCCATATCTCAGGTGTCCCATTGTCACCATTGTCCCCAGGTCCTGTCCGAGGTCTGTGGCCAGGAAGTCACCACCACGCAGATGTTGCCCACCGTGCTCCGCATGGCGGCCGACGCCGTGGCCAACGTTCGCTTCAACGTGGCCAAATCGCTGCAGCGCATCGGGCCCATCCTGGACAGCGGGTGAGCACCAGTACAAACCAGTACGGACCAGTCCAAACCAGTACGGACCAGTCCGGACCAGTACAGACCAGTACGGACCAGTCCGGACCAGTCCAAACCAGTACAGACCAGTCCAAACCAGTACGGACCAGTCCAAACCAGTACAGACCAGTACGGACCAGTACGGACCAGTCCAAACCAGTACAGACCAGTCCAAACCAGTCCAAACCAGTACAGACCAGTACGGACCAGTACAGACCAGTATGGACCAGTACGGACCAGTACGGACCAGTACGGACCAGTCCAAACCAGTACGGACCAGTCCAAACCAGTACGGACCAGTACAGACCAGTACGGACCAGTACGGACCAGTCCGGACCAGTACAGACCAGTACAGACCAGTACAGACCAGTCCAAACTAGTACGGACCAGTACAGACCAGTCCAAACCAGTACGGACCAGTACGGACCAGTCCAAACCAGTACAGACCAGTCCAAACCAGTCCAAACCAGTACAGACCAGTCCAAACCAGTACGGACCAGTACGGACCAGTCCAAACCAGTACAGACCAGTCCAAACCAGTACGGACCAGCACGGACCGCTTTGGAGCAGTAAAAACCAGTTTGGACTGGTAAAAACCAGTTTGGACTGCTAAAAACCAGTACAGACTGGGATGGACTGGTGCAGACTGGTAAAAACCAGTTTGGAGTAGTTTGGACTGGTAAAAACCAATATGGACCAGTAAAAACCAGTATGGACTGGTGCAAACTGGGACAAACTGGGACAAACTGGTGCCTGCTGGTTGTGGTCCTTCACCTGTCCCATTTGGGGTCTCACCTGTCCCGTTTTCCCCATTTTGCCCCATTTTGTCCCATTCTGTCCCATTTTTTCCCATTTTGCCCCATTTTGCCCCATTTTGTCCCATTTTTTCCCATTTTTTCCCATTTTTTCCCATTTTGTCCCATTTTGGGGTCTCACCTGTCCCATTTTGCCTCATTTTTTCCCATTTTGTCCCATTTTGCCCCGTTTTTACCCCGTTTCTGTCCCATTTTGTCCCATTTTGTCCCAATTTGTCCCAATTTGCCCCATTCTCTCCCATTTTGCCCCATTTTGCCCCATTTTTTCCCATTTTTGTCCCATTTTATCCCATTTTTTCCCATTTTGCCCCGTTTTTACTCCGTTTCTGTCCCATTTTTTCCCATTTTTGCCCCATTTTGCCCCATTTTGGGGTCTCACCTGTCCCGTTTTGCCCCAATTTGTCCCGTTTTTGCCCCATTTTGCCTCATATTTTGTCCCATTTTTGCCCCATTTTTTCCCATTTTTTCCCATTTTGTCCCATTTTGCCTCATTCTGCCCCATTTTGCCCCATTTTGCCCCGTTTTCACCCCATTTCTGTCCCGTTTTGTCCCATTTTTTCCCATTTTGTCCCATTTTTTCCCATTTTTTCCCATTTTTTCCCATTTTTACCCATTTTTGTCCCGTTTTGTCCCATTTTTTCCCATTTTCACCCCGTTTCGCCCCGTTTGTGCCCCAGGACGCTGCAGACCGAGGTGAAGCCGGTGCTGGAGAAGCTGACGCAGGACCAGGACGTCGACGTCAAATATTTCGCACAGGAGGCGCTGACAGGTGAGGGGGGGGGAAAATACACCTGAAATACACCTGGAAATACACCTGGAATACACCTGGAAATACAGCTGGGGAAAAAAAATACACCTGAGGGGAAAAAAAACACCTGAGGGGGAAAATACACCTGAAATACACCTGGGGAAAAAAAATACACCTGAGGGGGAAAATACACCTGGAAATACACCTGGGGGGAAAAATACACCTCAAAATACACACCTGAAATACACCTGAAATACACCTGAAATACACCTGGAAATACACCTGGAAACACCTGAAATACACCTGGGGAAAAAATACACCTCAAAATACACACCTGGAAACACCTGGGGAAAAAAAATACACCTGAAAATACACCTGGGGAAAAAATACACCTGGAAATACACCTGAGGGGAAAAAGTACACCTGGGGAGGGGAAAATACACCTGAAAATACACCTGGGGAGGGGAAAAAAATACACCTGGAAATACACCTGAAATACACCTGAAATACACCTGGGGAAAAAATACACCTGAAAATGCACCTGAGGGGGGAAAAGATCACCTGGGGATACCTGGGGGGGTCAAAAATCACACCTGGGGGATGTGGGGACACATTTGGGACACACCTGGGGGGACAAAAATCATACCTGGGGACAGCTGGGGACACACCTGGGGAGGGCTGGGGACATTGGGGACACACCTGGGGACACATCTGGGGAGGGTTGGGGACACATTTGGGACACATTTGGGACACCCCTGGGGACATTGGGGACATTGGGGACATTTGGGGACACATTGGGGACATTTGGGGACATTGGGGACATTGGGGACACATTGGGGACACACCTGGGGACATTGAGGACACCTCTGGGGGTCACTT
>NW_026626550.1:0-1767 GCF_030028575.1 Malurus melanocephalus
ATTTTTCAATTTTAAATTTGCTGCAGCTTTATTAAAAATATAGACCCTTTTACTGATTAGATTCTGAAGAACTGAAGCATTACAGCTATATATAGTATTTCCTTCCTGTCGAGAAGCGCCGGGAGACAGCACACAGACCACCACAGGATGATCGGCTGAACTCAACTTTATTGCGTCAGAACATGCCTTTTATAACCCCGTTAATGAACCTCATACATATTCCAAACATACAGTTCACATTGGTTAACTTTCAAAATGTGTCATCTGACTCCTCCTCAGGGCTGGATATTGTAACCGGTCGAGGCTGTTGCATCAGCCAGGAGTCCGTTACCAACGGACTCTGTGGGGAGAGGGGCAAAAGCTGCTTGGTGTTACATCAGCCCTGCTGTGGTAGGCTGCTGGCTCTGTAGCTAGGCAGCTTCATGCTGCCTATGTGACCCTTGTCACGAAGCCATGTCAGAAATATTCCCCACATCTCCCCCGTTTTCTTTAAGCAAAGATAAAGTTGCTTAAAAGGCCTGATGCAGCAGCCTCTTCAATATCCCTTGTAAACAAATCAAGAAACAAGGTCCAAAAGGCAAAACTGACAACAGGATCAAAAGAGTACTAACACACTGCTTAACAATGTCTTTTACAATACAGCAACTTGAAACAATACAGAAATAATTGTCTTATCTCTGCAAGGCTGTTATATCTTCTCTGTAGTTATCAAAATTGTAACGTGATCACTAAGTGATAAACATGGCATGAAGAGGTACAATATCAGTGGTAGAAAAATCCGTCTGGCCTAGCATTCAAGATTTAGGACCCGAAGGCCACTATGGCCAGCAAAACTTCAATGCACCCAAACAAAACAGGAGAAGTACATGTATGTTGTTATGGAATAGGCAGTAACGCCGGTTATACTAGATAGAACCATGGGCTTTCCTGCGGAGAGGCTCGAAGGAGTGCACCGGAACAACATCGATGATGTAGTAAGGCTTCTGGATTCAAAGCATAAAAACCATTACAAGATACACAATCCATGTGCTGAAAGACACTGTGACACCGCCTTTCTGCAGGATCAGATTTATCACTGGCCATCACAACACCATTTTTGTCCAATGTCATGGGACCATAGAGCTGGCCAAACTTAGCATTGTCCTCCTTCAGAATGCCATTACTTAGTAATCCTCTTAACATTAATACAATGAAAACCATCAACCAACTTTTTCCCATCCCTGTCATCCTATAGTGAACAAACAAGCAAAAGAAGCAAGCAAAATAGCACCAACGAACTCCAAGACAATAACTGTAACAAGATATCAACAGTAAACTTTCAAAACAGTAACTGGAGTCTGTAAGCTGTCACTGGTCAGCGGCAGGGACAGGGGCAGTCCTTTGTGCTGTTGCTTCAGATGATCCTCTGACAGCTTCCGAAGCAGCTTTTGGGGACTGGCCAGGTCCCACAGCTGGCTTTGTCCAGCAAGGTGGAATCCCTCTAGAGCCTGTCGGAGTAGAAGCGCACAAATATTCTCTGCCCTAAACGATAGCTTCAGTTGGTCCCTGCCAGATATTAGTTTTCGGGTCTCGACCAGGTCTCGTAGCAATGCAGTAGCTTACAAATCAAGAAGACTGAATCAATGTGGAGTATGCTCCCACAACTCTCCTCTATCCTAAAAAATGCTTTTTGCTATTTAAGTTAAGGAAGCAAGTGTATCTAATAAAGGAGGGCTGAGAGAATCAGTAATGTGCTGCTACAAACGGCACACAGAACTGCAGCCCATC
>NW_026626550.1:6177-8322 GCF_030028575.1 Malurus melanocephalus
CAGTGTCTCACCTGGCTGGCTTTTCATGTCCTTAGTCCGATTCTGTAGAATCTCCTGTAAATTCCTGTTATCTAAGACGTCCTCTTTCAGTTGTTTTCTAAGGTCATTAGTTGTTCCACTTAGCTGCTGTCTGGTGGCATCGATAATTCTTTGCAGCCTGCAAATCTCAGCATCCTTGGCAAGGTTCTCGGAGCGCAGCTCTGCCAGCAGAGCTCGCAAATCCACAGTGTCTTTGTGAAGGCGGCTCTTGGAGCAGTACCATGTCTTGTTGAGGGGCGTGGCGCTGAAGTTCCCGCTAGCGTCCGGTCTCCGTGGCAATGGTACTTCCCCTGACGGCACGGTCCGCTCTGCGTCCGTTAGACGCCGTCTCTCAGTGACCRGTTTGGTCCGTTCTGCTCTCTCCCGCAGGGCGAGATCTGGCTGCAGAGTGTCGCTAGCTGCTCGTTGCGAAGTATGCCGGCTGTGGTGGTTTAGCTTGCTGCTTCTCGACCGCCAACGGCAGGCTCCGATGTTGTGGGAGCTGGACTGGCAATGGTGGCACCACAGTCCTTGGGCTTGACATTGGCGGCGCAAGTGACCAAGGTCTCCGCAGCGGAAACATTTAACTTTGCCACTGGACGGGGGACCGGGACCGAAAGCAGCTGCAGCTTGTAAGGGCGCAAAAGCGGCTAGGGCCTGATGTTGAGCGGCTTGGGTCKGTTCCCTAAGATCTAACCCGGGTTCCCTAATTGTTTCTTTGACTGCATCTAGGCCCTCRTTGTCTCCACTATTTAAGCAGTCCTTTGCCACCACGGCCCATACGTCCCTCCTATTCTGGGAGATGGAACCCACCCGGACACTTCCTGGATGAGGGACTTCCGGCCTCCCCCATCCCGTGACTTCCTGTGAGTCACTTCCTGCCCCGTCCCCGGATGTAGGCGGTGACGGTGGCAGGGGCACTTCCGGCTCCGGTAGGAGGGAGGCCGTTGGTGTGGGCGGAGCAACCACTCGGGGAGATTCACTAGCTCCCCCAATGGCTGACGCTGGCAGCCTGACAGTGGAGACAACGGGGGGCAGGGGACAATCAGACCAGTTAGAAACAAACTCCATGTTTTCCTCGCGGGCGGCAGTAGCCTGTTGGACCGCTTTCCCCTCCGCCTGATGTTGTAACAGCTCCTCGTGTACCACCCTCCATAACATTCCCATTCTTTTAGCCATTTTATCATCCTCCAGTAAGGCTTGCCGAATCTTATTACCCAGTCTTTCCCATTCGCTTAACCCGAGTACTATATGAGGGTTCTGAAAACAACCCTGATCACAGCAATGATTTAAAAGATCTGATAACTCCTTACGGAGAAGATTTGATAACTCCTTACGGAGGTCAGTACTCCTAGCTTGGTGCTTTCTTAGAAAGCAAGTAAGTAAATTGTATGCCGCTTGCCCTTCCATTTTAATTTCCCTTAGCGCGCGCTTGCAGCCTTACAAGGTCTTGCGGCACACCTTCGGCTGGACCCTCAGATGAGGCTCGTCCAGGGCCCGGTACCAAACCCCCTTTTTTAGTGGTACTTTTGGCCATCTCCGCTGCTTAGAGACCCGGTTACACTTACGACGCTCAGCCGTGATCTGTAGATCATTCGCTCCAGCTCGACCGTGGAAACCAGTGTCCGCCGTCCGCGTGTCCACCTTGTTCCCTGACGTATCAGGTCGGGGTCACCATTTGTCGAGAAGCGCCGGGAGACAGTACACAGACCACCACAGGATGATCGGCTGAACTCAACTTTATTGCGTCAGAACATGCCTTTTATAACCCCGTTAATGAACCTCATACATATTCCAAACATACAGTTCACATTGGTTAACTTTCAAAATGYGTCATCTGACTCCTCCTCAGGGCTGGATACTGTAACCGACCCAGGGTTGCATCAGCCAGGAGTCCGTTACCAACGGACTCTGTGGGGAGAGGGGCAAAAGCTGCTTGGTGTTACATCAGCCCTGCTGTGGTAGGCTGCTGGCTCTGTAGCTAGGCAGCTTCATGCTGCTTATGTGACCCTTGTCACGAAGCCATGTCAGAAATATTCCCCACACCTTCCATTCCACTTCTCCTTTTCTTTAAATCCCTCCTACTCCCAACATGTTCAGAAATCATTTTACCAAGGCCTGCTTGAT
>NW_026626551.1:0-2663 GCF_030028575.1 Malurus melanocephalus
ATCCCATCACTCACCACGAAGCAGACACCAATGCCCATCATTTTCAGGGTGCGGGGACATTGGTGCCCGTGCAGCCCCCGCTGCTCCACGAGCTGCTGTGCAATCACATCCCCCGCTCCCATCAGAGCTCCTGCGAGCAGCACAGAGGATTTGGGGAGCTGAGACCCCTCCCTGTCTGGGTGTGACCTGTCCTCAGTGTGACCAGCACAGCCGATTTGGGCAGCTGAGACCCCTCTCTGTGTGTGTGTGACCTGTCCTCGGTTGGGACTCTGCCCCTGTACCAGCACAGCCGATTTGGGCAGGTGAGACCCCTCAGTGTGTGTGACCTGCCCACGGTGTGACCAGCACAACCCTTTTGGGCAGGTGAGACCCCTCCCAGTGTGTGACCTGCCCTTGGTGTTACCAGCACAGCCCTTTTGGGCAGGTGAGACTCCTGTGTGTGACCTGTCCTCGGTTGGGACCCTTCCCCTGTGAGCAGCACAGCCGATTCAGGCAGGTGAGACCCCTCAGTGTGTGTGACCTGCCCACGGTGTGACCAGCACAGTCGATTCAGGCAGGTGAGACCCCTCCCTGTGACCTGCCCTCAGTTGGGACCCTGCCCCTGTGCCAGCACAGCCGATTTGGGGAGCTGAGACCCCTCCCTGTGTGTGACCTGCCCACGGTGTGAGCAGCACAGAGGATTTGGGGAGCTGAGACCCCTCCCTGGGTGTGACCTTCCCTCGGTTGGGACCCTGCCCCTGTGACCAGCACAGCCAATTTAGGCAGGTGACAGCCCTCCTTGGGTGTGACCTGCCCTCGGTTGGGACCCTGCCCGTGAGCAGCACAGAGGATTTGGGCAGGTGACACCCCTCCCTGTGTGTGACCTGCCCTCGGTGTGAGCAGCACAGAGGATTCGGGCAGCTGAGACCCCTCCCTGGGTGTGACCTGCTCACGGTGTGACCAGTACAGCCGATCTGGGGAGCTGAGACCCCTGTGTGTGACCTGCCCATGGTCAGGACCCTGCCCCTGTGAGCAGCACAGCCGATTTGGGCAGGTGAGACCCCTCCCTGTCTGTGTGTGACCTGCCCACGGTTGAGCTCCTTCCCCTGTACCAGCACAGCCGATTTGGGCAGCTGAGACCCCTCTCTATGTGTGACCTGCCCACGGTGTGACCAGCACAGCCGATTTGGGCAGGTGAGACCCCTCCGTGTGTGTGTGACCTGCCCACGGTTGGGACCCTGCCCCTGTTACCAGCACAGCCGATTCAGACAGGTGACACCCCTGGGTGTGACCTGCCCTCGGTGTGAGCAGCACAGCCAATTTGGGCAGGTGAGACCCTTCCCTGTGTGTGACCTGTCTTGGTCGGGACCCTGTGAGCAGCACAGCCGATTTGGGCAGGTGAGACCCCTCAGTGTGTGTGACCTGCCCACGGTGCAAACAGCACAGAGGATTCAGGCAGGTGAGACCCCTCCCTGGGTGTGACCTGCCCACGGTGTGACCAGCACAGCCCTTTTGGGCAGGTGACACCCCTCCCTGTCTGTGTGTGACCTGCCCACGATTGGGACCCTGCCCGTGAGCAGCACAGCTGATTTGGGCAGGTGACACCCCTCCCTGTGACCTGCCCTCGGTTGAGCCCCTTCCCCTGTACCAGCACAGCCGATTCAGGGAGCTGAGACCCTTCCCTGTGTGTGACCTGCCCTCGGTCGGGACCCTGCCCGTGACCAGCACAGCCGATTCAGGCAGGTGAGATCCCTCCCAGTGTGTGACCTGCCCTTGGTGTTACCAGCACAGCCCTTTTGGGCAGGTGAGACCCCTCAGTGTGTGTGACCTGTCCTCGGTTGGGACCCTGCCCGTTACCAGTACAGCCGATTCAGGCAGGTGAGACCCCTGTCTGTGTGTGACCTGTCCATGGTTGGGACCCTGCCCCTGTTACCAGCACAGCCAATTTGGGCAGGTGACACCCCTCCCTGCGTGTGTGTGACTTGCCTTGGTCGGGACTCTGTAACCAGCACAGCCCATTCAGGCAGCTCAGACCCCTCTGTGTGTGACCTGCTCACGGTGTGAGCAGCACAGCCGATTCGGGCAGGTGACACCCCTGGGTGTGTGTGTGACCTGCCCTCGGTGGGGACCCTGCCCCTGTATCCAGCACAGCCGATTTGGGCAGCTGAGACCCCTTCCTGGGTGTGTGTGACCTGCCCAGGCTGGGACCCTGCCCCTGTTAGCAGCACAGCCGATCAGGCAGGTGACACCCCTGTGTGTGACCTGCCCTCGGTGTGACCAGCACAGTGGATTTGGGCAGGTGACACCCCTCCCTCCCTGTGTGTGACCTGCCCTCGGTTGGGACCCTGTGACCAGCACAGCCGATTCAGGCAGCTGAGACCCCTCCCTGTGACCTGCCCAGGCTGGGACCCTTCCCCTGTTACCAGCACAACCAATTTGGGCAGGAGAGACCCCTGCGTGTGACCTGCCCTCGGCTGGGCCCCTTCCCCAGCGCTGCTGCTGCCCCAGGATGCCCGAGCCCGTTCCAGCCCTGTCCCATGGCAGCTCCCCACCACTGGCACCAGGCTCTCCACTCTGCCAAGTGCCCCAGGCCTCTCAGGACACCACAGCATCTCTGGCTGGAACACCCAGTGCACATCCTCCCGTACCCCGGGCATGGAGCTGCCCCATCCCCAGCCCCATGG
>NW_026626551.1:5043-6216 GCF_030028575.1 Malurus melanocephalus
ACCCCCAGAGCTGCTGAAGCCCCAGCAGCACCTCCTACACTTCACCAGCTCCATGTCCAGCCCAGAGCAGCCCCAGGATACGAGGATCTCTGTGCCCCAGCCTGGGGAGCCCCTACACCCTGCACGATGGCAAAGCAACACCAGCACCACAAAGGGGAGGTGGCAGGGGCTGGACTCCAGGACTGGACCCCAGAACTGGGCCAGGCAGAGCCCTCCAGGAGCTGCACCCCAAAACTGGACCCCAGGACTGGACCCCAGCACAGGCAGAGCCCTCACCCCAGACCAGCACAGACAGAGCATCCCAGGAGCTGCACCCCAAAACTGGACCCCAGGACTGGACCCCAGGACTGGACCCCAGCCCAGCACAGGCAGAGCCCTCCCAGGAGCTGCACCCCAAAACTGGACCCCAGGACTGGACCCCAGCACAGACAGAGCCCTCCCCAGGAGCTGCACCCCAGGGCTGGACCCCAGGACTGGACCCCAGCCCAGCACAGCAGAGCCCTCCAGGACTGGAGCCCAGGAGCTGCACCCCAAAACTGGACCCCAGGACTGGAGCCCAGCACAGGCAGGGGTGCAGGGGCACAGCACTCACTGAGAATACACCATGGCATCGTTGTTCACCCAGCACTGAAGGCTTTGGGTGCACTGCCCAGCAGTGATGAGACTGTGGGATGGACAGATCTGTCTGTGCATCGCTGCCATGGCCGGGGGTGCAGCCACACCCAAACCCTTGCAGTGACAGTGGCAGCAGTGCCTCCCCAAGCAGAGCTCAGCACAGCTCCTGTGCGGGGCTGGAACCTTTGTGCCACCCAAGCTGGGTGCCAGGGGTGCCCAGCTGCCCCCCAGGCTGCTGTTCTGGTGACCAGAGGACTCTGGACRGGCCCTAAACCCACACAGAGCAGCGTCTGCACGGCCATGGCACTGGCACAGCAGGAGCAGGGAGCTGCTCTCCACAGGCAGAGGGGACAGCAGGGTCACGGCTGAAGGCACGTGCTGCTGCCCACTGAGCCTGGCCCTGCTGGAAGCCTGGCCCAGCGCCCAAAGCCCTGCCTAACCCCAGAGCCCTCGGACAGCAGCTCAGCCAGCGRGCGTGGCTGGACACAGCGGGCACAGCCCAGTGCCAGCTGCCCCCTGGCACAGCCCCAACTGGCACCACTGGGGTCCCTGGAGCAG
>NW_026626552.1:0-6240 GCF_030028575.1 Malurus melanocephalus
CCCCCAAACCCCTCCCCGGGGCTCCACCTTGGTCACCATGACCACCACGAAGTTTTTCTCGTCGATGCGATACTCGCGGATGGGGACATCATCGCTCAGGATCTTCCCGGCGTAGATGAGTTTCTGTCCCGCCACGGGAAAGGCATCGCTGCCCTTCTCCGCCTCGATTTTCTCCTTCAGCGCCCGCACCTGCACCGGGGGAGGGGTCAGAGCRCCCCAAAAACAGCCCCAAAAYCYCCRGAACCCCCCTYAAWRCARRGGAGTTAAASCGGWGTAGRGGGARGCAAAAATTCCRGATATTTTSAATGRTTTTSYTAAATAATCTCCCCAAATYATCCYCCSARAGTGGGARGGGTCCGGAKGGRGCTCAGGGTGATSAATAACGGGAGATTTGACCCAAAAMRGGGGCGCACGGAGCCCCCTCCCCGCTCAGGAGCGCCCCTCGGGTTTACCCATCAAAAACAAATTCGGGAAAATCCGGAGCCTCCGCGCGCGTTCCCCCTCCCAAAATGAGGGGTGGGGGGACACGGAGCCCACAAATGACGCAAATCGCTTCTCCTCCTCTTGGAGAGCTTTTGATGAACCCCAAAATGAGGAGAAAACAACCCAAAATCGGGGGGAGAGGAGCAAACGGAGCCGCCGCTCCCGGGCCCGCAGCTTTGGCTTCACCGCGCCCCGAATTGGGGACACGCGGAGCCCCTCAGGGCCAAAATGGGGGTGAGGGGGACAGAGCGACCCCTCCCCGCCCTCTCCCATCCCGGAGAGCCCCGGGAGGCTCCGAACCCCCCTGAGGGCGGCGCGGGCTGAGGGGGRRGGGGGGGGGGGGGGGGGCGAGGCCTGGGCCCATCCCGGGCTCCGCCGCGGCCTCACCGTCTCGTGCGGCTCCATGCGGATCTTGAAGGTTTGCTGCTGCAGCGTCTTGAGCGTCACGGTCACCGCCATGGCGGGACGGGGACGGGGACGGGGCGGGCGGCGGCTCCTCCCGGCGGCCCCACAACATGCAACTCACGCCGCCGCCATCTTAGGCGGCCCCGCCGCTTCCGCCGCGGCACCGGAAGTGCATCACGGCGCCCGCGCGCGCGCGCGCCTCCCGCCCCCTCGCCCACGGTGCCTTTTTTTTCTTTGATCACGTGACACGGGAACGGCGCGCGGGGGCGCTCCCTCGTCACGTGACTCAGGAAAACGGTTTTTGAAGCCGCGCGATGATCACGTGACGCGAGAAAGCCGCGCGCGTGCAGTCGCCCCTCCGTCACGTGACACCGGAGAGGTGGAAAGTCGAACCGTCCCTCGTCACGTGACGCCGGAGGGGGGTAAAAGTCCGGGCCGCCCGCGGTCACGTGACGAGCGCGGCGGCACAAAATGGCGGCGAGCGCAACATGGCGCGGGCGGAGGAAAGAACGAGAGGCRAAAGTCAACGGCGCCGGGACGATCGTTAATTTAATAGAAACCGGATCGCGACACCCCCGTACAGTCCCGTGCGACACCGCCGGTGCTCCCCCCCGCCCCAAAACCGCACCCTCCCCACCCCCGGCGCTGGTCCTGAGTCCTCGCCCCACGGGGCGCCCGGTGCCGGTTCGGTCCCGGCCGTGCCGGTTCGGTCCCGGCGCGGTCGCGGCTCCCCCGGGCCCGCGGGCAGCGGCGCCCATAGAAAAGAGTCCAGGTCTCACAGAGACAGAACGGTCCCGCCGCGGGGCCCTCACAGCTCGTCCCGCGGGGCCGCCTCCACCTCCTCGGTCTCGGTTTCGGGCTCTTCCTCATCCTCCTCCTCCTCATCGCCATCGCCATCATCGTCCCCTTCCTCGTCTTTCTGCTGCTTCTCCTCCTCCTCCTGCTTCTTCCGCTGCTCCTCGTCCTGCTGCTCCTTCATCTTCCTCTCTGCGTCCTGCACGAGGGGTGGGGAGGTCACGGGGGGCTCAGGAGGGTCTGGGGGATTCAGGGGGGTCTTGTCCCCTCCTTTACCTTGGTGGCCCCCCAGGTCTCGTTCCCGATCTCCTCCGCCAGCTTCTCGTCATCCGTGATCAGGAAATTATCAAAGATGGTGCCTGACTTCACCTGTGGGAATGGGGAGGTCAGGGGGGTCCTGCAGCCCCTCAGGACCCCCCCCGGGCTGTCTGAGACCCCTCCTCACCTGCCAGAGGTCGAGGCCGATGACCCCGAAGCTGTCGTAGGAATAGAGCAGAGGGTCGGGGCTGTACTCGGGGTTGTCGATCTCGGGGTGCACCCACTTGCCCTTGTAGTCGGGGTTGTCGATCTGCTGCGGCCTCCACTCGCCCTGGAAGGGCAAAATGGGGGTCAGGGGGTGCAAAATGGGGGTCGGGAGGGGCAAAATGGGGGCCGGGAGGGGCAAAATGGGGGCCGGGAGGGGCAAAATGGGGGTCAGGGGGGCTCTGCAGCCCCCAGGGCTCACCTTGTACTCGGGGTTCTGGATCACAGGGGGCTCCCACTCCCCGTCCATCTCCTCGTCCCAATCCTCAGGTTTCTTGGCGTCGGGGTCTGGGATGTGCTCGGGTTTGTCCCAGTCCTGGAAAGGTCAAGGGGGTGTCATGGTTACCCCTAAACTCCCCAGAGTGGTGCCCCAGACCCCTCTAAATTCCCCAAATTCCCAGATTTTTGCCCAGTCCCTCTGTGAATCCCTCATTCTCCTCAGAGCTGGCCCCAAATTCCACCAGGAGCTGTTTCCACGCCCCTCCAAAGCTCCTGGAGATCCCAAAGTTACTCCCAACCCCTCCCAGAGCTCCCCAAAAGCCCCCCCAGACCCCCTCCCCACCTCAGGCTTGGTGTCCTCGGGGTCATCGATCTTGGCCCGCTCGTCCCAGTCGTCGGGTTTCTTGGCCTCGGGGTCTTTGATCTTTTTCGGGGGGAGGAAATCCCAATCCTCCTCCAGACTCCCCGACTCCACGCGGGCRTTGTCGATCTTCACCTCGTAGGTGTTGTCCGGCCGCACCACCAGCGTGTACAGGTGGGTGAATTCATCATCCTGGGGGCACAGRGTGGGCTCAGCAGGGCTGGAAACACCCCAAAAAAGGACAGCAGAACCCCAAAAAAAACCCCACACCCACCTTGCAGCGAATGTCTTTATTGATCAACACGTTCTTCCCTTTGTAGTTAAAAATCACGTGCACCTTTTTGGTGCCGGGGCCGCAGATATCAGGACCTGTTGGGAGAGAACACGGGGGGTCAGGGAGGGGTGTTAGACCACCCTGAGGGGTGTGAGACCACCCTGAGGGGTGTGAGACCACCCTGAGGGGTGTGAGACCACCCTGAGGGGTGTGAGACCACCCTGAGGGGGCTGAGACCACCCTGAGGGGGCTGCAGGGCAGGAGGAACACCCACCAAACATGATGTTGTACTCGGAATCGCCGTGCATGTCCTCCTGGCTCAGACTGGCCGGGAAGAGCTTCACGTAGCCACCACCACAGTCGATGTTCTGCTCGTGTTTGACGGTGAATTGCACCACCAGCGTCTTGTCCCGGTTGCTGAAGGGCTCGAAGCGGGAGGACAGGGCGTAGAACCGAGCGTCCTGGCTGGTCTGGATCCCTGTGGGATGTGGGGCATGGTGGGGAGGGGGCAAACCCCACCCCCGGGGGTCTTTTCCTCACCTGCCAGCACCCGAAACTCACCTTTATCCTTGTCGGCGTCGCCGTAGAATTTGCCGGCGGTGAGGACGAAGCGGCCATAGTCGGGTTTGTGTTTGGATTCCACCCACCGGTGGGTCCAGGCGTCTGTGGGGAGAGTGTTCAGGATTCCAACCCCTGCACCCCCAAATTGCTSCCACCCCCCRAGAGCTCAGGCTTTGAGCGGGTCTCTTGCTGGGGTGCTGAAGGGTTTGGAGTTTTAGGGAAAAGCAAAAGCASCCAGGAGCTCTCTSCAACCTCCTCACCTTCCTTTTCCTGCTTTTTCAGCTCTTGTTCACCTGCTCTGTTTGAGGGCTGACCCTGAGCCCCAGCAGCCTGTCCCTCCAGTGACCCCCACCCTTTTGACACCTCAGCACCCTCACTGTCCCTGTCCCGACTCCCACTCACTCCCCACACCTGAGGATTACCCTCCTGTGTCTCTTCTCTCCTCAGAAAGCACATGAGGTTCCCCTATTTTCTCCCCTCACAAAACACAGGTGGATCCTTCCCCTTTTCCCCTCAGAAATTACAGGCGGGGGTCCACTATTTCTTCCCTCACAAAACACAGGGGGYCCCCCCCATTCTTCTGTCAAAGAACGCAGGAAAATCAACCCATTTTCCCCTCACGGAATACGGGGGGATCCCTCAATTCTTTCCCCTCAGGATAAACAGGGGGGCTCCCCTTTTTTCCCCTCAGAGATCATAGATGAGTCCTCGTGTTCTYTCCCCTCACAAATCACTGGGGAATCTCCCCATTCTCCCCTCACAGAAAACGGGGTGCTCCGTCCATTCTTGCCTTTCAAATATTACACGGGGGTCATCCCGTAGTCCTCCTCCCTCCTCTCAGGCCCCCCCAACCGCCTCAGGCACCGCCCCCCCCAAACCCCTTCACCTCAGGAGCCCCCCCCAGGCCCCGCCCTCAGGGACCCCCGCCCCGGCCCCTCCCTCACCTCCATCCCCGAACTCCTCGCGGAAGAACTGGGTGGGGCCGGCGGCCGCCAGGAGGCCTCCGAGCAGGACGGGGGCGAGGAGGCTGAGAGGGCTCATGGCGGGGGATCAGGGCACGCTCGCTCAGTCCGTCCCAGCCCGGCGCCGCCCGGCACTGCGGAGGGGGGAGGAGGTGCCGTCGCCTTTTATACTCCCGCCGCCCCTCGCCCCGCCTCTGCCGCCCTCCCATTGGCCCGAGCCCGCGCGCGGCCCGCTCCCATTGGCTCCCCGCCCGCCGGCCGGCGGCGACGGCGCCCCCGAACGTTGGCGTCCCAGATGGCCGCTTCCCATTGGCTGAGCGCGGCGGCCAATGAGGAGCGACCACGCGTTCGGAGGGAGACGCCCCCCGCCCCCCCGCCTCGCTCCCGRGGTCACGTGGGCGCGCGCGCTCTTAAAGGGCCAGGCCCCGGAGTTGGGGGGAGGAAATCGAAGTGGGGATTGGGGATATGGGGACGGGGGAACGGACACGAGCGGTGGGGGAGTCTCCTCCTCGCTTCTGCCTCTATACAGCGGCGTGATTCGGTGATGATATCACTGATTAAGTGATGCCACAGCAGGTGTGGACACAAAGAAGGTGAACCCTGGGTGGGGGCTGCGCTAACGAATCTTTAAGTCACATCAGCCCTCTGAGATCTGTGGTGGAGTTGCCTCGCTCCTCATGACGTCACTGTACACCTTCATGACGTCACGGCGCCCCCCCGCATCCACCTGTACAACCCCCGCCACACTCAACATGGCGCCCACCGCCCGCAGAGCGGCGCTCGCGCCACACTCAAGATGGCGCACCCCTTTCCTGGTGCGGCAGCCACACTTCCGGCAGGCCCGGGATCACTTCCGGCCATGGCGCCGAGCGTGGCCGAGCGCCTCCTGGAGCGGTTGGACCGGGCCGGGGCCACCGAGGGGCTCTGCAGCATCGAGGCCGCCGCCGCGCTCGGTGTGGACCACCAGACGCTCGTGGGCGCCGTCAAGAGCCTCCAGGCGCTGGGCGAGGTGCGGGCGGCGCGGCCGGGGCGCGGGGGGGAGCCCCGGGGCGCCGCTGGCGGTGCTGATSCCGGTGCCGGTGCAGGTGATCGAAGCGGAGGCGCGGGCGGATACGCGATGGGAGCTGAGCCCCGAAGGCGAGCAGGTGCTGCGGGACGGCAGCCCCGAGGTGCGGCTGTTCCGGAGCCTCCCCGAGGAGGGGCTGCCCCAGGCCGATGCCATGGTGGGTACCGGGGGCACCGGAGCGGGGGGGAACCGGCGGCGGGCTGCCCGTCGCTCACGGCCGCCGTGTCCCCGCAGAAACTGCCCGGGGGCTCCTTGGGCTTCAGCAAAGCCATGGCCAACAAGTGGGTGCGCCTGGATAAGGGAGCGCCCGGCGGTCCCCGTGTGCTCCGCGCCGTGAGTGACCCGGGCGGGGGTCCCGGGGAWGCGGGAGGGTCCCGGGAGGGATGCACGGGGTGCGGGAGGGTCCCGGGAGGGATGCACGGGGGTCACTGGGAACAGGGAATGTCCTGAGGAGGGGTCCGGCGATCTCCGGGAACCGGGAATGCCCCGGGGAAGATGGATGGGGGTCCCTGGAATTGGGATTGTCCTTGGGGGGGGGTGGACAGGGGTCCCTGGAATTGGGATTGTCCTCGGGGGAGATGGAAGGGGGTCC
>NW_026626553.1:0-6286 GCF_030028575.1 Malurus melanocephalus
CAGGGACAGCTCCATCCCCTCAGACCACACACACCTGACAGAATTCCGATCATCCCTCCTTGCCAGAGTTTTTGAACGAGCCCTGCTGTGTGTTTGTGCCCCCTGAGCCCTGCACGGCTCACAGGGACAGCGGCTGCTCCTTTGTTCTGCCCAAGGGAGTGGCCACTCTCCCCACCCCTCGTGGGTCCCCTCCCATGTCACAGCAGCATCAGCCAGGGTCGGGTACACGGATCTCCATCCTGGGAACCACAGGAACAAACAGCAGCGGGAAGATAAGGAYGAGATAAGGATGAGAGCTGACAGCRCTCCCATCTATCACTTCAGGTCTTAGCCTCAGCACTCATTAAAGCCCTGGGTCTTCCAGTCATGAGATTAGAAGTGATAAAAGAAATCAAAACAGCCTCTAATGGAATGGTTTCTTGTAGAACAAAGAAGCAGCGCTGCTGCTGGAAAGTGAAAAAAAAAAAAAAAAAAAAAAAAAAAGTCTGTTTTGACTTAAAAATCTTTTGCTATTGCAAGTGAAACAGAGAGATAAATATATTATAAATATATTTCATTCAGGTTTTATCACTACAACTCACTCTGACATTTACATTGTATTAAAGTTTTAATATTAATACTGTGCTGCTACATAATATTTAATACAAAAATTAAATATATATATTTAATACTTCATATGCTAAAGTCCAAATGGCAAAATCCTTTTTTTCTCTACCAAAGATAAAAGCACCCAGCAGTAATTAAAAGTGATCTGAGGTTTCTGAAGCTTCTGGGTGCCCCTCTGTCCCCATCCTCTCACTGCTGAGATATATTTCTGAGACATTCCTGTTAATAGGGTGAGTGCACACACGAGGGATCCAGAGGAACTGTGAATCCCTACAGGAATCCCACTGTGGGGTGTCCGGGCTGCCTGAGCAGAGCCCTCAGACACCCAAACCCCAGTCCCCAGCCCAGCCATGCACAGCTCTTTCAGTCCCAAACACAGATCAGCGCCCCTATTTCCCTGTGATCCCCGGGCTGTGGGACACCCAAAGCCTTTGGGGTTATCCAGGACTTCCTCTCCCCCTGCACAGACCCACAGCCCCTGCAGCACAGCCCTCGGTCCTCTCTGGGTCCAAAGGTTCAGATGTTACAGCCCCACACATCTCAAACCCAGAGACAACTGAGGGGGGCACAGGGCACCCTTTTACTCTCCAATTTCTCCAGCTCCTGAGGCAATATTCCCTGTTGTTCCAGGGAGCATCACCCCCAAAGCCTCAAGCCCAGAGGATTGCATTTGGGGTGATTTCCTGCTGGATTTGGGGTGATGCTGCCCAGCAGGGAGGAGCTGGAGGGAGGAGCTGCCCCACAGGTCCCCTATCCCCCCATCCCCCATTCCCCCACCATCTCTGCTTCATTAGGGGCCAGCTTTGAACTGCCTGTGTGCAACCCGAGCTCATCTTCAAACTGAATTCATTTCATGGGCCTGATCTCCGTTTTGGTGTGTCTGAGGCTTTCAAAGCAGCTCCACTTAACGGGACTTTGTCTGGAAGCTGCAGCCATAAAATGGGGCTGGGGTATAAACAGGGAGTGTTTAATAGGATCTGATGTTTAAAGTGCACGTAACTAATTGGACCTAATCTTCACAATCCTCTCTTCCTCCCCCTCTCCTGATGCTTTTTTAATGTTTTTTTCTCCTCTTTTGCTGCTCTCCCTGCTTCCAGCACAGAGATGTCCCACCCCTACTGTGGCAGATCCCCACCAGGATCATGTGCTGATCTCACAGGGATCACACCAAAGTCTTTCAGAACCCTCCAGGGTTTGCCAGACAAGCTCCTAATTCCTGCTGAAGTTCCTCTGCTCTCACCATCTCCTCCTCAGAGCTCACCCAGGCCTGGCTGGTCCCACGGACTCAGGCACAAGCCCATCATTAAAGGCTGGTTTTAACAGGAACCTGAATAGTGACCAAAAAAAAAAAAAAAAAAAAAAAAAAAAAAAAAAAAACAACCAAAAAAAAACCCAACAACCCAAACACCTGATTTGATGATTGAAAAACCCATGGGGTTTTTCTGCCCTTCTCTGCAATAATCACCAGGCTCAGACTGTTTTATTTCACTATTTCCCTCTCCGATGCTGTGATAAAAGTTGAACTCTTTGGAAGAAGAGTCCTCTCCAGGAGTAACTAAAATGTTCTGTTTTTGAGAATTGTAACTGATTGTCTGAAACAACAAATTCATTTCCCCTGTCATTTATGAAATGGGAAAGCCTTTTTCATTTTTTTTTGTTAATCGTTCCTTGTTCACGGAGTTTAAGAATGAGGAGTCAGCATTTTTTCCAAGCAAAGGAGCCATGAAATGCACACACAGAGTGTTTCTAGAGCAGCTCTGGACATTCCCCTGCCCATCTCCATCCTAGACTCAGATGTGCCCACCTGGAAGGACAGCAAACCTGTGCCTCAGTTTCCCCTGCCCTGGCTCCCTGCAGCCTCTGAGAGAGCAAGAACAGCAGGAATTTGTATTCATGGCCCATTACTGTAGGACCTTTCAGCAATGCTCCTCAGACCCAAGAGGAAAACATTCCTGACCCCCAGTGACCAAGAGAAATTAAAGCAGAGAGAAACCAGGGGTTGTTCTCAGCAGAGAAACTGTGACTGCCTCATCCCTGGAAAGGGAAAGGACGGGGACTGAGCTACCTGGGCTAAGAGAGGTGTCCCTGCCCATGGCACTGGGGCTGGAACAGACAGATCTTTAACCATTCTGTGGTTGGAAGGGCAGGGAAGGATGGAGAGTGCAGAGCCTGAGAGAGAGGACATCTCACATCTGCAGCCCCTCAGGTGACAGATGAACCTTCCCACCTCCCTGTGCCAGCTCCAGCAGCTCCCCAGGCAGGACAAGCCAGGGATCAGACACCTCCATCTGCCCGTGCTGCATCCCCACCCTCCATCAGCACTGCTGGAATTCCCATGGAATCAATCCCCCCTGGTTTATTTGCAGCTGAATCCAGCTCTGGCACTGCCCCGAGATTTATGCTCTGCACAGGCAGTGACAGACAGCAGGGTTGGGAGGTTAAGGAAGCAATATTTCCAGAATTTGCATAAAACAAGGGCATTTCATAATTTAGCTGATGCAGATTCGGATAAGATGAAATTGTTGGCCATTTTATAATTAGATGGCTAATCATAAAATAACCTTTGAGAGTCATCAAAAACCATTATTATACAAATGAATTCCTGCTTGGTGCTAAACTTACTTTACCTTCGTCCTTGAGGACCAGAGACAGTAAAAGACGACCTTTTTTTTTTTTTGGGTAGAATTCATTCTGTAGCCAGCCCCACGGTTTTACTGTGTTTTATGGATCACAAATGCCTAATCAATAATGCAGTGCTTTCGGGAACGATGTTCTCTCTCCTGTCTCTGTGTCTGCGATTGTTTGGCTGGCTGCTCACAAATCTTTGGCTGTGGATTCATTGTTGTGGAGATACCCTTCCCTGAAACTCAGGGCAGATTCATCAGCAGAGCTGGAAGGAGGGGGAAGGTTTATTGGGGTAAAAAGAGACATTGAGCCGAGCAGGTAGAATCATTGCTCTGAGTTTGCTGGTCCACTTGTCAGCCTAATGGATGGCCCTAGAAAGCCATTAAGCATGCAGCTGCTGGAAGATCCCTTCTTCAGCAAATAAAAACAAAGTGAAGCATCTCTGCCCACACGCCAGTGCTGCTTTTCTCAGCAAAGAGGGATAAGAAAGGCAACTGCTGCCCCCTTCAAGCCCAGCAACCCGGTGCATCTCAGTGCCTGGGGGTGATGTTTTCCAGAAAATCAAATTTGCTCCCCAGGGATTTCCCCACTCGAAATTCCTGTCCAGTTACACAAGGACAGATGTCCTGTTTGACTTTCCATGGCCTCTGTCAGAGGAATTACCTGTTGTGGCTCACCCTGATTTGTGTGCAGCATGGAACAAGCACTGTCTGTGGTGGGTTTGGCCACCTTGAGCAAATGTTGGACCTGCTGAGGCCCCATGGAAGGAGAGAAGGGTCTGACTGAGTCTGCCAGGGTCTGGCTATTCTCCAAATCACCCGAGGCTGCATTTCTGCCGCTATCTCAAATCCCTTTGGCAAACAGGGGTTACCCCAAAGCCCCCTCCCCTCCAGGGCAGGTGGGGCTGAGCAGAGCCTCAGCTCAGACCAGGGAGGGGTCATCCCATCCCCACTGTCCCCAAAGCAGATGGCTCATGCTGCTCGGCCCTAACCACCCCAATCTGCACTTTTAGACACCATTTCAGTATAAACTGAACCAAGCCCTGCTGCAATGAACCAGGGAGAAGCGGGACACACAGGGAGCACCAGGGCTGGGAGCCTGCACAAGTGGGGGCTCTCAGGATTCCCTCTGTGCAGCACAGAGCATCTCCTGTCTCAGCAGCTGTGCCAACAGAGCAGGGCCAGGTCTGTCACACCAGCCCCTTCTCACTGCACTGCACTCAGATTTTAATTAGCAGCTTGTGGGCTGATGACCCTGCTGTTATTGGGCTCTGTGACCGGTGGGTCCTGGCAGGAGGGTGGGCTCCAGGAGGGCAGGGAGGCTCCAGCAGGGTGGGCAGGGAGCCCACACTCACTGCCACACTCACTCCTGGCACTCTTCACAGGGCTCCCCTAAATTCACCCCTTGTCAGGCATCACTCCCTGCCCTGGGGCTGCTTCCTCAGAGCTGGAGGAAAGCTGAGGTGAGAGGAGCAGGGGTCACCCTCTGTCTGTCTGCTGGGACAGATGTCCCCAGCATTTCAGCTGTAATTCACCTCTGCAGCACACAAGGCAGGCAATTCATAAATAAAAAATAACATGAGGCTTTGGGGGCTGGGCCACCTCACCCCAAAGCCATCAGTTACCTGATAATGCTAAAGTCTTATTTTCATCCTAAATAAGAGGGATTGAATAAACTAGGGCAGGTGGGGGGAGAAGAGGATTAAGTCCATAAACTTTTTTTTTTTTTTTAAAGACAAAAAAACTACTTTAATATGTGGGTCATGCATCATTTACCGCCACACACCTGCCTATATCTGCACGCTGCAGCTCAGACATGATCCTCCTCTAAACCTGCTGCTAATCCTAAAATCCTAAAAACTGTTGACCCTTCATTATTAATTAGCTTGCTTACCAAAGCACACAAGGAAGATGATCAGGTTATTAATTTCTGTGCTACCTGCTGTGATGCCATCTCGGGCAGGGGGAAACCTGACAGAAAGGCTGTGGAAGGATTTCCCTCCCCTACATCACCCCACCAGCACCCCAGGAATGAGCTGCTCACCCAGAGCAGAATTGCAGCTTGGAGCTCCCCAGTGCAGGACAGTGCCATCATAGCAAGTCTGCAATAAAAACAATCATAGAAGAAACTTATGATTATTCACAAGAGCGTGGGGGCAGCAGCAAGCAGTACATGATGGAAAAGCACTTCAGGAACGGCAGCAGAGCTTTGCAGATCTCCCAGATCCATATTTGATGAGAGGAACGGACGGGGGCAGCAGCAGAGGGTCCCACAGAGCTCCCTCTTTAACCTCAGCACCGCCACCAAAAGCTCTGCAGAAGCAGCAATTGTTGACTCCTCCTGCCACAGACCCGTCTTGGTGTCACAGCTGAGGGCACCCAGCTGTTTCCTCAAGGGTTTGTTGCCAGAAATCCTCTTTTTCCTGAGAAAAAGACACACTGGTGCCTTCCCACTTCACTTTGCCTCTCCCACTTCCCAACAGGGACGCGAGATGAGCAAACGGCTGGCAGCAGCAGCAGAGGATTGGGGAACACTCAGCTGCTCTGGGTGGGCAGCAGGCTCTGTACACAACCCCAGCCCTGGCTGGGAGCCCACTCTTTGGCCAGTGACCTGAGCCACCTTCGAGCCCAGGCAGGCTGGTGCTGTGCTGGATTCCCACAATTTACACCTCGGGTTCTGGGCACCCCAAAACCACCAGGCACTCACGGGCTGCTGGGGCACATTTCCTAACAGAGCTATTATGGTTTTAAATGAAACCATTTCCCGAGCACTTGCAGCAAGATGTTTTCAAAAGCCCCATGTGCTAAGCCTCAGCTGAATAGCTGAATGATCTCTTGCCGAGATGGGGACCCAGAAAGGAGGAATTTGGTTGATTGCTTATCAGCAATACCTCAAATGGCTTTTTTTTAAAATTTCTTTTCTTTCAGGAGGAGGTCTTATCCTTTAGAAACAGCAGCTTTGTCTCCCTGCCCAGTGGAAAGCAGGAGCCCTTTGTCCTTACTGCATCACCCACTGTGCTCTCACCACCTTCCCACCCTGACCTGGCTCCTTCTCC
>NW_026626554.1:0-6272 GCF_030028575.1 Malurus melanocephalus
AAGGCCCACAGAGATGATTAAAGGATTGGAGAACTTCTGCCAGGAGGAAAGGCGGAGAGAGCAGGGACTGTTCAGCCTGGAGAGGAGAAGGCTTGGGAGGATATCAGCAAGGTGTCTCAACACCTGGGGGAGGCTCTTYCCAGAGGTGCCAGTGACAGGACATGAGGCCATGGCAAACACTGAAACACAGGAGATTCCCTCTGAACATCAGGAAACACTTTATCACTTTGAAGGTGATCAAGGCCAGGTATGAGTTCTCCAGAGAGGCTGTGGAGTCTCTGTCCTTGGAGACATTCAAAGCCATGTGCAGGTGTGTGCTGGGGTGACCTTGGCTGGGTGCAGGAGCCCACAAAGCTGCTGTGTCCCTGTCCCTCCTCAAYAAAATGACAAATCACAGAATATCAGGAGAAGAAGAGTAATTTTTCAGGATAACTCACAATGCACAAGAACTGCTTTTCACATACATCCGAGAGAGAATATTTCATTATTTTGAGCACATAAAATTTCCTCAAAAACTTTTTCATTCTGATGTATAACAAAAAACRTTCAGGGTTAATGATTTTGACAGATCTGTCCTCTCCTTCATTAGCTTTCTTCAGGARACACAAATTAGGCAGCAGGCTTAGTGTTTTGATGACTGCATGTACATTATTGACTTTTGAAASTCAGAGTAAATTACTCATCATTACCAAAAATCTATCATCACTATCTACTCCTCTATCACCAGAAACTCCTTATCAGGGTTTTGAACAGCAGGGCCTGTGGAGAAGAGGGGAATGAATTTCCCTTTCTGGCTGCTGCCACTGGCAATGCTAAAAATGTACAGAGTTTCTCCATCACAGACATCATAAAATGTCACCTGTTTGCCTGGGATATCCAGGAAGATCCCAATCTCATTCAACCCCCCACTGATGTTCAGGCGTGTCCGAGGATCTGTATAGGCCCAATAGTGTCCCCCATCTGCCAACCCTATGACCCAGAAGCCATTCTGAGGGGACAGAGTGAATGTCCCTTTGCGAGTCACAGATTCCAGGGCAATACCCACGGCCCAGCTTTTTCTTTTCCCAGCATCTAYTTCCCAGTAGTGTTTCCCAGATGTGTATCCTTGCTTTGCCAACACAATCAGATGGGAATCAAATCTCTTCTCATTGTTGGGAACACATCTGATGACACCAGAATCTCTCACTCCTGTCTCATCCACAAAGAGTTCCAGTCTGGGATGCGCCGTGTCAGCGTCCAGGGTGACACACTCTGCAATGGTCAGGTCAGGCCATGAGGAGCACAAAACACAAGCTCTGATTTCTGAGTCTTTCTCTTCTGTGCCCTCAGCCCCCTCTCATTTGTCCTCCCCCCTCCACCCTGCAGCCCCTTGCCTCAGGGCACCTCCCCTCCCACCATGGCCCTTCCTTGGGCTGCTGCTGGAGGCAGTGGCAGCCTGCAGGCACCAAATGCCAGGCACTCCTGCAGGGCTGCTGGGACTGCAGCAGGCAGCTCCAAGGAAGGGGCTGTGGGGCTCAAATCCCTCCGCCTCCATCTCTGCATTGCTGGGGTGGTGGGGCCTGAGGAAAAGGACCAGGAACTGGCAGCAGCAGGAATTGGGTTTGGGTGCCAGCCACTGGAATTGGGTTTGGGTATCAGGATGAACTCCTTTGCAAAGCCTGAAGGGGATTTTCCACCTTTAAGCAGATTGTCCTCAGCAAAAGGAGAGCACCAGTGTAGGACACTGCTTGCACATGGATTAGAGTGGAAGAGTGATCTGCACTGCCACAAGGATAAGGGAATGTTTCTTGCCTCAGCTTTCCACACTCATCAGGGGATGGGATGAAGCCCTGGCAGGACTGGAGCAAGGTGCAGTGTCATGAACTGAGGGCCTTTGGCTCAGCTCAGATTGAAAGGAGAAGGAGCTGCTGCTGCCATGGAGCAAGATAAGCTCCAGACACTTTTCCTGAGAGGCCCAAGAGGCCAAATCAGGAGTGGGAGCTGGGGCTGCAGTGGCCACTGCAAGGTGGCTGTGCCTGCTGCCCACAGATCAGAGAGCTCCTGACAAGCACAGGCAGAGCCTTGGACTGCACACAGCCATGGAGAAAGTCATCAAAATCCCTTTTCCCTGAATGTGTTCTTCTTCAAACAGCTCATTCAGGGTATTGGTGTTCCAGAGCTGCTCTGAGGCTCTGAGTACTCAACCATCATCTCCCCTATGCTTACCTTCTGGAGTCCTTTTTTTGATAATACCTGTTGGAAAAAAGAAAGCAGACAGTAAGTGCATTTGTTAAGGCTTGCTGGGACTATCCAAAGAGAATTTGCCAAATGTGGGAAGATAACCGACAGGTAAATCAGATAAAACTGGGATATTCACATTCCAACAGAAGTTGTAACAACATGGAAATTATAGGGTGAGATGCAGCTGCTGCTTCTCCCAGGATCGACTGTGCTCGGCATATCCCAAACCTATTCCCCAGTGACTACACACACACGCAGAGTCTGTAATTCCGGGCACAGGCTAAGGGGGATGAAACAGAGGGTGGAGCTGAGTGGAGGCCCCATGGCCACGCTCTGCTGTGATCCCTGCAGGGAGGGGAACTCGATGGTGCCGTGTAGCTGATAAAGCTCAGAGCAGCTCCCAGCCAAGGGGAGAGGAGAAGAAGTCTTGTGCTGAACCGATAACTGAAGTGAAATTGCTTTTCTCATATGAACTTGGTTCATTATCACCTCATTGTGATACTAACACACCCCTCCATCCCAGAGTCATCCACCTACAATGTATGACTCCCCCTCTTGCTGCTTGTCTGCTCTAGGATTTATTCCCTGTGTCTTTTAGAGTGAATGGGGACAATTTTACAAAAATCAATACCAAAGGTTTGTATGACTGGAGACACTGAAGCTCCACCCAAAGGAAAAGCAATACTATAAATATGAGTTAAGAAAGGGGAGTTAGAGGAGACTGTAATTTCTGGGATTGGTCAATTTGCTTAACCCTGTCTTCTCTTTCACATGGACACCAACTGGTTAAGAACCATATCCTATGAGCTCTGCATGGCTACCACAAGCTAAATTTTATTGCACATTAAAGCTTGTCTGGATATTACTTTCAATTCATTTTTGCAGTCAAGTTTTTGTCACCAGCAATCCACAAGCATTTACCAGTCTCAATTTTATATTATCAGGATATGTATTAATTAAGAATGTTATTGAGTACAGTGTCACTGTGAGTCCTTCACAGGCATTGGCAGTCACCAGCAGTGGGGAACATAGGGGAATAAAAGTGTAGAGACCTGGGAGGGGTCTCTCAAGTGCTGCCGATGTGTGTCCCTAACAAAGTAACTCAAGGTCCCTCCAATCCAGGAAATGATTCAGTGGAGTCCCCATAAGGATACAGGTCAGAGTGGTCGGGCAACAGGGTCTCAACTTGCCTGGGGTTCTGACAGACCAATCAAACAAAAGAGGTTGGAGAATGGAAAGGGAAATCCCCTTTCATGTCACAGAAATTTGGGGTAGTCTGCTGAAGAAACATTCTTATTGGAAAGGGGCCACAACTTGCTGTTGTTGAGCAACCCAGATTACAAGATGGGGGAGGATGAGAAAGAGGAGGATGTGACCACAGCAGTGTAGCATGTACTTTGGGCTGACCATGAAGCTGGGATGAGGAGAAGAAGAACATGATAGAAAAACAAAGGACAAAGAACGTGATAGAGGAACAAAAGACAATTGAAACAGAAGCAAAATGCTGAGAGAAGAAACTGCAAGGCAGACAGCACAGCTGCTTTTGCAATGTACAAATCATATGCTGACAAGTAGAAAGCAAAATGCTAAATAACCAATAAACACTGCCATTTATGCAAAAGACTTAATTTATGCACTGTTACTAAGCAGATAAAAAGGGGTTCAGCTCAGAAATGAAGTGATCATTGCTCACCAGAGTGGTGTCTGCGTGACTGTTACCCCGTTTGCCCGCAATAGTCTGCAGGATTGCCATGGGTGTGGAGCTGCAAAAGTATAAATGGCCCCATTCTACAGTCAGGTGAAGCAGGCTCAAAAGTTTTGCAAAAATGAAGACAAAGATGATGGAATGCATCAAATAATGCCAGACTAAGTGAAAGCTTAAAGAGGCCAAACGTCAAAGTGTCATTTGTGCAGCATTAGGAGCTGGTTTGTCTTGTATACAGAAAGAAGTGAAAGATTCCTGTGCTTCTGAATGGATTTCTGATACAGACTATGCTGCTTTGAAATCAGAAAATGAGGTGGTGTTGTCATCATTGGCCTTTGAGAGGGACACAAGAGAAAAATTGGGAATCCAAACTGATAAACACATGATTGAACGTGATCATCTTAACATTGAGGTTTGTCACCTAAAAACTCTGCTTGATGCAGATCAGAGGGCAGAGAAAAATTGTAGCTGGAGAGACAAGCTTCTGTTTTGGTCAGGCAGCTTTGTAAGATGGTATCATATGTGGATTCTGGGACTTTGGACTGGGATATTTGGAGTGACAGTGATAGTGAAATAGTGGGGAGCCCCAGTTCCAATACTCTGCAGGTTTCTTCTCGACCATTAGTTAAGATTCCCTCCACTGTTGAAAGTGCTGATGAAATTCATACCATGGTGTGTACAACCCCCTGGAAATGAATATTAAAATTACAGGAAAGATATTCAAGGCAATCAGAGGAATCTGAAATGGAAGATGTGTGGCAAGTTCCCCTCATGAGGGGAGACCGAGTTTTGTTGAATGAGGAGGAAKCAAGAGACTTTTGGGGGCGCAGAGCGCTGCTGATGGCCACGCTGGGAGGTCACAACTACGCCTTAAGTGCACGGCTGTGTGCTGGGCAGGGGGTGCAGATCCTCAGGAGAGAGGAGACCCTCCAGTCACTGACACAGACTCTCAGAGTTGGCTGTGTCAGGGCAGAAGGCAGCAGGAACACAGGCCATGGGTGACACAGATCCTACACCCACATCTCCCAGGCAAGCTCCCACTGAGCCAGCACCATTAACCCCTCTCATTCTGGGCCTCCCTGAAGGCTCAAGATGTGTGGGACAAATATTCAAGAGCATTTGCAAAAGAACAGAAATACCAATCACGGTCACAGACAGAGTCAGCGAGACCCCATTGCCAMTTGGGATGAGTTTGGACAAGRAATTGCAGGTTACAGGCACCCCATGGGCTGAGCCATTGATTTACCTGCTGAAAAGGCTCCAGACTGTGCAGGGCAAGTCTGCACCACTTAACATTCCCAGACCAAATTTAGTGCAACGACTAAAGAARGTTCAAAAATAGATAAAAAGCCGGGTGCCAGGCTCAGGAGCCGGGAGCCCCTCAGTTTTGGTTACGTGGTGCTTCCAAGGATGCTTCTGTAAGTGAGTTTAGTCTTTGATTGCAGTAAAAAAATCAGTGGATTGGAGAGAAAACAACCTCAGGAAAAATTACCTGGAGTTGAGCACTGAGACAGGACTTAACTGATCTSGCAGAATCCCTGGAAAAAGCTCATATTCCAATTGTTCCTCAAAAAATTATGTTTGAGATTCTAATTGATACAAAGGCTCAAATGTCAGTGATTATGAAGGAAACAGGAGATATTTTGGGAATGAAAYCCAGTCACTGTAAATTTCAATGTATTGGAATTGATGATATAATAGGGGAACTTCCTATGGCAGAAATGTCTGCCTGGCTTCCAGGACAAAAACAGTGACCTAGAGCTGAAGAGCTTTCATAGGCCACACAGTGAGACCTTCTAGGCTTTGAATTATTGTCTGGGAGAAGCTGGAAACTCACAAATGGAAATCTGTAGASTTCTGCAGTGAGAAGCACTGGATTGCCAGAGATGCAAAGAGAATCTGAAAGAATGGGGAACAAATCAGAGTCTAAAAGATGTATCCATCTGTTAGAGACATCAATACCATTCCTCCTTCAATGTTACTCTTGGAAAGCAATTCCCACTGCCAACAGTGACACTTACAGGCACTGAGAGGGTGCTAAGGAATTTGGAAACAAGAGGCATCATTAAAAGGACCCTTTAGCCTTTGAAATCACTGAGGTGGTCAGTAAAGAAGCCGCCAGGGCAGTGGCATTGGACAGGTGGTTCCTGACAGTGAAATGCCAACAGTGCAGCCTGAAGTGCCACAGTTCCAAGCCTTGCCCAGGCAGTGACACTGACACAGGGGCTGCTCCTACTGGCATGGCTGCCCTGGATATCCAGGACATGTTTGCCATGACTCCCCTCTGTGAACAGTATAAAGCACAGTTTGCTTTTACCTGGACAGGGACTCCATGCACTTTCAACAG
>NW_026626555.1:0-3182 GCF_030028575.1 Malurus melanocephalus
GCTCCGCTCCGGCCGCCCGGTGCCCGCTTTGTTTCGGCCCCGGCCCCGGCCCCGGCCCCCGGAGTTAATTTTAGCCGCCCCCGCCCCGCCGGGGCCGCAGCTGTCGGCGGCGTCGGGTGACACTGAGTCACCGTCCCTGCCCTCCCCTCGCACCGGCCGATTCCGGGGGACCGGCTTTGGGAGCCGCGGAGCCCCTGCCCGGGGAGGAGAAGCTCCAGAGGACCGGAGCTGGCTGGTGCGGGGTCCACAGGGCTGGGAGTCATGGTGGAGGGCAAATGTCCCCTCTGCAGGTAGCASGGCTGRGRRAGGCTGGGGTCCCCCAAATCCTACRGCCCCAGCCCAGTTCCAAACCYCCCCTAAAGAGCAGCGTGGAGGGGCTGGTGCCAGGACCCCCCCATCCCCACCCACCCTGGCACCCTGTCTATATTTAGGGAGTGAGACAGAGCCCATGCAGTTGTGAGCAGAAGTGGAGAGCAGCGAGGGACAGAAAGGACAAGCAGCTCACTGTCCCCCCTCAGTCCCTGCCCTGCTCCTGCTCTGCAGGGCCACAGCTCTCAGACAGCAGGGCAGGAGCAGGGACCYGGCCGGGCAGCGCAGAGCAGGGCTCCAGGACTGCAGCAGCAAGSAGGGGGAAGAGCAGAGCCGGTGGCAGCCAGCAGCAGGGGACAGAGTGGGACAGGGTGGGTGACAGGAGACAAGTGACATTCACCCCACTCGGGACATGAACTGCCCACTCCATACCCTACTCATTCCACACCTCACAGGATCCAAGGGAACACCCTCAGCATGAACAGGRCCAGGCAGAGGCACATCCTGCTGCAGGCTGTTCCTGCAGCCTCGGAGAGAACCCAGACARACACACACTCCCCTCCCATCAGCCTTTAATGGTGCCCACAAAAACCACGACAATCCCGGAGGGCAGAGGAAAGGGGCACAGACAGAAGCACCCCAAYCCCGCAGCAGCGTTTGGCACCCAGCGCCCATCGGGAGGGTCGGTGAGCGGGACAGCGGGCTCAGCCCAGCCCCRGAGTTACAGTGCTAATGGTCTCGGATCCCGTGGGAGCTGCAGAGCTCGGCCTGGAGCGTCTCTGCTCGTGCCTGGTGCTCGGTGCCTGATGTGGCACGGGCAAGGCACTGAAGGGGGGTGGCAGCAGCACGGACTCGGGGCCACTGCCACCACCAGTGCTGGGACGCAGGGACATCGCCCTGCAGCTCCAGGGGGGCCCAGGAGCCTGTGCATTGRTGCTGGCCAAATTAACCTGAGATTCTATCCCTCCCGGGGCTGAAGAGCCGGTCCGGGGGGTGGGACCGTGGTCCCAGAAAGTGACAGTCCCAAAGGAGAATCCTGGGGGAGTCCTGGTGGACGGGCCTGGCCTCAGGCATCGCTCCTGGAGCTGGCCGGCAGCGACTCCACGCTGGCAGGCGGGGGCTGTGCTACCACKGGGATGTGGGAATCTGGAAAAAGAGATGCAGATCAGTGGATCAGCCCCTCAGGTGGTGCCAGAGACCAGGAATCTCTCAACATCCCCGTGACAGCTCCCACAGCCCACAGGTCCCACACCCCTGTCCAGTGAGAGTGCCCCAACCCCACAGAAACCCACAGCAGTCACCCAGCCCCATGGATGTCMCTATGGCCAGTGCCAAGGAACAGAGCCAGCCTGGAGCACAGCTGCTCTTCCCACGTGCTGGTCTCTAAGCTTCAGATCTGTTCAGAGAGCCCTTATTGAGGGGAAAGGAGAAGCTGTACCCATGGGYACCCCGTGTCCCCCTCTGTCACTGTCACCAGCCCCATCCCACACAAGGAAACACCATCAGCTGGCTGAAAGAGCTGCAGCTAAAACCACCCCAAGCCCTGAGTGAGAGCTCTGTCCCACATGAGACGGGACACAGGGAGAGCCCAGAAGCCCCACAAGGCAAACCCACAATTTCCCTGCAGCTGGATTCCAGCCTGACCCAGCCCGACTCACCGCTGTCCTCTGCTCGCATCTGCGCCTCCAGGTCCTTGGGGTCCACGTACTTGTAGGACTCGTCCTCCTTGGGCGGGCAGCACGTCCCGCAGCAGAAAAAGCAGCAGCAGCAGCAGCAGCAGCAGGTGAGGGCACCACAGCACAGCACCAGCGCCTGCAGCGGGGACAGAGGCACTGTCAGCTCAGCCAAATTCCTGCCCATCACAGCAGAACGTCAGCCCACTCCAACCACCAGCCTGCCGAGACAGACGGCAACCACCGAACCCCATCACACCAGAACGTCAGCCCACTCGAGCCACCAGCCTGCTGAGACAGACGGCAACCACCGAACCCCATCACACCAGAACGTCAGCCCACTCGAGCCACCAGCCTGCCGAGACAGACTACAACCACTGAACCCCATCACACCAGTGTCAGCCCACTCAAACCACCAGCCTGCCGAGACAGACGGCAACCACCGAACCCCATCACACCGGCAACCACCAAACCCCATCACACCCGTCCTGTCAGCCCACTCCAACCACCACAATGCCGAGACAGACGGCAACCACCGAACCCCATCACGGCAGCCCCAGGGACGGCCGGGCTCACCTGGAACCACCACTTGGACATGAGGAAGTAGTGCCGGACAGCATCATCGCCGAACTGCTCGGCCACATAGAGGCCGAGGGAGCCGTACTGGTCATACAGGCGGCGCTTGTCCGCGTCGCTCAGGGTGGCGTGGGCGCTGTTGATCTCCTTGAAGCGCTCGGCCGCCGCGGGGTCATCGGGGTTCTTGTCGGGATGGTACTTGAGAGCCAGCTTCCTGTGGGGTGCAGGGGGGGACCCCAGATGGGTTCACAGCTCGGGACAGACCCGGACCCCCGGGATGGCACCGGGACCCTCGGTAYGGGCTAACAGCCTCACAACAGCCGCATCTCCCGGCACCGGCCCCGACCGCCGGGATGGCACCAGCACCATCCGCACGGGATCCCGTGGGACGGACCCGCGTTCCTGCGCTCCCGGGACACCCCCCGGACCCTCCCCCGTACCGATAGGCCTTCTTGATCTCCTCGGGGGAGCTGCCCTTCTGCAGCCCCAGCACACGGTACAGGCTCTCCCCAACCCGGGACAGCTTCCTCTGCGGCCGCGGGGGCTCCGCCATGGCCGGGGGTTCCGAGGGGACGCGGCACCGGCGGCACCGGCGGCACCGACCCAGCCCGACCCTGCCCGGCC
>NW_026626555.1:3402-6270 GCF_030028575.1 Malurus melanocephalus
AGCCCCGAGAGCTGAACACCCCGCACAGCCCGGCCGGGAACACCGACCCGGGAACACCGGCCCGGGACACCCTGCACAGCCCGGGACATTCCACACAGCCCGGCCGGGAACAGCGACCCGGGAACAGCGGCCCGGGAACAGAGACCCGACCCGGGACATTCCGCACAGCCCGGGAACACCCTGCACAGCCCGGGAACAGCGACCCGGGAACAGCGGCCCGGGACACCCTGCACAGCCCGGGACATTCCGCACAGCCCGGCCGGGAACAGCGACCCGGGAACACCGGCCCGGGACACCCTGCACAGCCCGGCCGGGAACAGCGACCCGGGAGCGCCGACCCGGGAACAGAGACCCGGGAGCACCGGCCCGACCCGGGACACGGCACACCGCCCGGCCGGGAACAGCGACCCGGGAACACCGACCCGGCCCGGGAGCACCGGCCCGACCCGGGACATCCGCACAGCCCGGGAACAGCGGCTCGGGAACAGCGGCTCGGGACACCCTGCACAGCCCGGCCGGGAACAGAGACCCGACCCGGGACATCCGCACAGCCCGGCCGGGAACAGAGACCCGGGAGCACCGGCCCGACCCGGGACATCCGCACAGCCCGAGAGCTGAACCCCCCGCACAGCCCGGCCGGGAACAGCGACCCGGGAACAGCGGCTCGGACCGGGACATTCCGCTCTGCCCGGGAACACCCTGCACAGCCCGGCCGGGAACAGCGGCTCGGGAGCACCGGCCCGACCCGGGACACGGCACACCGCCCGGGACACCCTGCACAGCCCGGGACATTCCGCACAGCCCGGGACACCGACCCGACCCGGGACATTCCGCACTGCCCCGGGACCCCGCACAGCCCGGCCGGGAACAGCGGCCCGGGAACAGCGGCCCGGCCCGGGACATCCGCACGGCCCGAGAGCTGAACACCCCGCACTGCCCGGGACATTCCGCACAGCCCGGCCGGGAACACCGACCCGGGAACACCGGCCCGGCCCGGGACATCCGCACGGCCCCGGGACACCGACCCGGGACATTCCGCACAGCCCCGGGAACACCCGCACAGCCCGGCCGGGAACAGCGATTCGGACCGGGACATTCCACACAGCCCGCCCGGGAACACCGACCCGGGAACACCCGACCGACCCGGGACACCCCGCACCGCCCCTGGGACACCCCACCCAACCCGGTACACCCCGCACAACCCGGGAACACCCCGCACCGCCCCGGACACCCCACACCGACGCGGCCCCGCAGCAGCAGCACCGAGCGGCACACGGCAATGGCGCTGCTCCTTTATTGGTACAAAACGGCGGCGAGGGGCGGTGACAGCAGGGCCGGGTCCCGGGGCAGCACGGGATGGGGGGCACGGGCAGACCCCTGCCCCCAAAACCTCCTGCTGCCACCGCTGCCCTTTAGAGAAAGAACCTGAGCGACAAGGACAGCACCGGGGTCACCTCATCACCCCCGGTCACCAGTGCCACCGGGGATGGGACAGCACCTGCAGAGCAGGCAGATGCCAAAACCCCAAACCTGGGACCGGGGGCAGGGATGGAGTGTGGAGTGGCAGGGACACGCTGGGTCCATTCGGTCCAGTCCCTGATGTCTGAGAATCCCACCGGAGCTGAGGGCTGCCCATAATAAATACAAATAAATACAGACTCCAGAAATGGAGCTGAGCCTGGGTGGGGGACAGGACCCGATCCCCTCCTCCCCTGGTGGAGGATGAGCACCCCTCAGACACCGCTCCCTCTGGAGGCACGGCTGGCCCAGACCCGAGCAGGGCTCTGGCAGCAAGGAATGTCCCTAAATGTCCCCTCCCTCTCTCCTCCGGCCTGGGAAGGATTGGTCCTTTGGGCAGAGGGAGACAGCAGCAAGGGGCTCGTTGTGCAGGTCCTGAGAGCCAGGGGCTGGCAGCTCGGGGGTCTCTCCTGGGGCCAGCCCTGCAGCCAATGTGGCCAGCAGGCCTGGGGCCAGCCAGCTCAGCAGTCCATGCTGTCGCTCTCACACCAGGCTGAGGGGCCATCGGTGCCGAAGTATCTGTCTCCAAAGTTACCTGGCAGAGGAAGGGACAGAGTGAGGGCACAGCAGCACCAGCTCCACCAGAGTCCCTTCAGCGTGGCCAGCTGCAAGGCTGGGCTGCTGGCCCTGGCCAGGAGGTGTGACATGCCCTTGTCCCCTCACCGATGCCCGGGATGATGTGGAACTCCTCGTTGACTCGCTTGTCCACAGCGGTGGTGATGATGCGGACRCGGGGAAAGGCGTAGGCCACAGAATGCACCCCCATCTCTGCCATCAGCAGCGAAAGCAGGAAGATCCTGTCCTCCTGCACGTCGTGGTCCTGTGGMACACGGAGCTGTGAGATCCCAGCTGTGCCCAGTGTCCCATGTCCCCGTCCCCACAGCCATCCCCTCACCAGCAGCACGCGCACTGCCATCATGGCTGCGGCCCCCGTGGACACCGTGCTGTCCATCAGGATGACATAGTCCTCGCTGATCTCCTTGGGCAGGCGCAGGTAATGGAGCTGGGGACAGAACAAGGGCGGTTGGTGACGTGCCAGCAGTGCCTGGCTGTGGCCAGGGGCAGCAGGACTCACCTCGGGCTCCCCCGTGTCCAGGTTGGTCTGGATCAGGATCTTGCCCAGGCGGATGTCCTTGCACACAGCGGTCAGAGCCTGCTCCATGGTCTCTCCTGCTCGCAGGATGGACACGCCGGTGATCTGGGGAAGGGCAGGGAGCTGTGCTGGCTGCTCCCAGTGTGTGCCAGCCCCTGGAGCTCTACACTCACAGGAGCTGTGCTGGCTGCTCCTGTGCCAGCCCCAGGAGCTCTACACTCACAGGAGCTGTGCTGGCTGCTCCCTGTGCCAGCCCC
>NW_026626556.1:0-1715 GCF_030028575.1 Malurus melanocephalus
TTCACTCAGGTGGAATAATGGACAAGGATGACCATTTCTTTTATCTTTCTTCTCTCCTCTTGGAGTGTTCGTGCGCATTTCCTCCCACCCGTCTCTGCTTTGTAATGCACAGGTGTGTTTTCAGGTCCTGGAAACCTTGATTTTAATGTATAACTTTACTGATATAGGTTGCTTATTTTTGTTGCCCTGACGGGCACAGGAAACCACAACACAAGTGGCAAAAGCTCACAGTGAAACACTCAGAGTTAAAGCTCATGCATAAAGGGAACTGCACATATAGGAAGCAAGATTTGCATTTTATTTTGAAACCAGTGAGACCTACTGTGGCCAGTGACTTTTCACCTGGATGTCTCTGGGTTTAGACTCCAGGATACCCGATTTTAATTTTGCGAAATTCAGGTATGGCTCTACCCTGGAGCTGTTGGTCCTAGAAGTACATAGTGCCTTGGAGCAGTTTCAGGGGTCAAGATCCCTGGACACGTAGCTTTGTAATTGCAACACCCTACCAGGGCTCAGGACCTCAGCTGAAACTAGCAGAGCAAAATCTACAAGAGCAGAGTTTCATATAATGAAATGCTTCCCAATTTCTTGTCATCCCAAATGAAAGGGGCAAGACCCACAATAACTAACAGAGAACTTCTCCTTTTGTGAAAAAGAGTTCCCAAAAATTCCCAAAAGGAAATTCCCAAAAAGAAAAACTAAAGAAAAGGAAAATGTGAAAGCAAAAATGTGTTGTAGAGGTTTAAGATATGACTGAAAAAGAATTATAATGGAAGGCTTTAGACAAACTTTGCAACACTGACTAAAGCCCCGTTCCAGCTGGGAACTCACTGAGATCCAGTGCGAGGGTCTCATCATCTGTCAAACTGTGGGCAGCTTGCAAACCAGTTAGATAAATGGCCTCCATGCTTGAAATATTTAAAGAAAACCAAGAAATCCCTTCACCCTTGAGGAACTTTTGCAGAAATTACCAAACATAATTAATCCAGCTGTATGCTGGATATTTGATTAGTGCTATATCAAATTGGGCATTAAATGTGTTCCAGAACACATGGTCTCTTAGCCACAAATCACCTGAGCCCACAAAGGAGAATTTGGTGTACACTGGCATAAGAGAGAAACAATAACATGAGCATCATTGTGATGACGGTTCTTAAGGTTTATTCTACATTTTAAAAAAAGACAACTTTTTTTACATGTCCATTTTGGTCCATTCCTCTTTGATTTTGGCTCAGATTTCACTGATTATTTCCCAGACTCAATGCCAGCATCCAAAGTCAACTCTGCTATAGCCTTTTTAAAACCTTGAAGCAAGAAGCAGCTCCTTCATGGCAATTCCCATTCGTCTTCTCTCTTCAGCCATTTGGCCCCAGGATCTCTGCTACAAACCCACCAAGCTCTGCAGAGAAGAGAGAAACAAGGTATTCATTCCCAAAGTTCTCTCACTGGATCAAGGCACTGTGAGTGACCAGTGAACCCCTAAAATGGAAGGAGATGCAGTAGAGATGGACAAGGGACCTGTACTCACAAAGCTCATGAAATATTTTGGTGTGTGATCTTCTTCCTGACTTCTGGATGCACTTGTATTTTTAAGCATCACAATGGCACGGGAAACAAATTTTGTATATAGTTGTAAATCAAGTGAATGGAAGTGAAAGATCACATGAAAGCTTTTATAAAAAAAATAACTGCTTTGCCCCATTACAAACCTTAAA
>NW_026626556.1:2871-6117 GCF_030028575.1 Malurus melanocephalus
TAGCTCAAGGCCAACAGGTTCTGAGGGGTCACTTGGCTACTACTGAGGACGCAGATCCTGGATTCTGAGTATTTCCAAAAAGTGGTTTTTTTGTTTACAGACTCATGAATGGAAATTTGTAATCAAAGAAAAAATGAAATCAATTGAATTCAGACACTGCTTTGCCCTCTATTAAGCCACAAAACATACACTCTACCTTTCTCATTAATACAGACACTTGGTTTGGAAACACAGACAGCCTTGGTTTGGAGGAAAAGGAAAACTGTCAGAAGCAGTCACCTCATAATGAGGAGAGCCATCAGGGTTGGCAGAGCTGCTCTGCATTTAAGTCTCCAGCCATCATGTTGACTTATTCTTTACACACTAAGTGAAAAATGCAAAATATACACAATATTTACCTCCAGATGAGATACTGTGAATTTAAATCTGCTTACTTGTTTGTCATCCAGGCACTTATGCCAAAAGGGAATGCAACATGAGTCCCACAGAAGACTTCTTTTTGCCCTGATAACACTATTAGCTTATTATTCATTTAAAGTAAGTTATATATTTTAAGTATCTGTGCCTCTGAGCTCTGAGGATTTATATCTACATTTTCTAGATAAATCCAACTGCCACTTTACTCTTATAATTCTGTCCTCAGGAAGCAAGATGGTGTGAAACAAAAGGGTGAAAATGCAGCTTAAAGGTAAAGCTCTAAAAGATTCTGTACATTTACTTTGTAGAGAATTAATTTGTAATTTAATTTAAAATTAAATCAATTTGTAATTTAAAGTATAATAAAAATTTGCCCATTTAACAAGACACTTTTGTGATGGAAAATGGTCTTTTAAGGCTGCATTAATTATATGATAGATAGTAACAGGTGACACTAGAGCACTTATTCAAATCCCTGATATATCACAAACTCTACTGTTAAAAATTCAATAATCCAGGCAGTCCCACCCCAAGTTCCAAGCTCCATCCTCACATTGCTCCCCTTAGCAGAGTGCAGGACAGCTTGCCCATCCCTAGCGTGTCTGGAGCCGAGCTTAGATCTCGGCCAAGGATGTTTTTTTCTGCTCTGTTTTCATGGATCATTTCCCTCAAACTGACAGAGACAGAAAGCCCTGCACTGCTCTGGTTGGCAGCAGTTGTACGACCTGGGTGACCAGGAGGSTCCAGCCACYGCTGCTGCTGCTCAGAACAGCCTCGGGCACCATCCCAGTGACACTGAAAACGTGTCCTGGGTGCCTGCACAAGGAAAGACTGATCCCACAGGGACAGGACTCCAGGGCTGTGAGCCACGCAAGGAGAACAAAAATAACAGGAGACATGGAAATGGAGGTGAGGTCAAGCAGAAAAACTAGACAAAACTACATTTAAATCCATGTTTTAACAGAACAGACTGAAAAGATATTCTGAAAGATAACACCAATTGTTAGATCACTGAGATGGGAGCTGGAAGTAAAAGGACAGATCATGTCAGTATCATCTGGATCACTGTTCACATGGATTTTATTTTCACATTTAAATAATCCATAGTGTATTGATTTCACGAAGCCTCTCTCACATACAGATTCCAAACTGTGTCAGGCTGTAAGGTGCTTGATCCTATTCTCTTTGTTAAAGAACACCATCCACTGCTTGGTCATATTCTCCTGTCCATGAATCCAGAGGCAAGTGTGATGCACCACAGTGAGAAGCAAATCACATTTTGGAAAGGTCTGCAAGAGCAAAAGCTAAAGCCAGAAATACAAGTTAATTTTGACATCTAGACTACAGACAATCATTTCCTAAGGAGAGTAAAGGAAAAACATTTATTGAACTGTCACTCACAAATTGGAGGTAAAACTGAAGAAGTCTGAGGGTCTCAGTTTTGGTTGGCAGTTCCTGATTTTGAAAGGGGGAAGTTCAAAATTCAGGCTGCACTGCTGTTCTTTAGATTGGGCAACATAATCCTGGGATGTGCCCAAGTAACTATTACTTGTGAAAATTCTGCTTTTATTAAAAGTATCTGGCCTATCTTGGGATGCCAGTGCAAGCCTATTTCCTATGCACATGCTCTCTTCAGAAGGGACATGTTCCTCTCCTTGCTGGAGTGAAATCCAATACTGTGGGAAGAATTTCTTTTCATTTTTTGGAATAAGATCTTTTTAAATACTTTTCTTTGTAMTACTCATTTCATACATTTCAGTGCAGTTCAGTTTGCAAGCTGGCGAAGAGAGTCAATCTCTTTCTGCCTTTAAAAATTTGAGGTCACATTTTAGTAAACACCAACTGGGTGAAAGATTCTGCCATTGTTTGTGCTATTACAAGTCTGGTATGATAACATAAAAATGTTTTTGGTGTAACGCAGCACTTAGTTCGTGGTTGAATTTAGTCAATGATAGTGACCCTACTTTGTTGCATTTTAATAATATGAAGTCTTGGGAGAGAATAGAAATTCCATATTCAGAGTAGAAAGAGGTCAACATCACTCGCTATTTCCCTTTCAGCTGCCTGAGCTGTCGGTGGTGCTTGTTGCACCTTCGTCTCTGCTAGATTGTCACAGCTATCAGCAGACCAAAGACCAGATGTGAAGTTTTGCTCCTCTCCCCTTTGTTTGTACAGAGATTATTTCAATAATTCTTTTGTCAAGATCTCAGTCAGAACACTCTTGGATCAGACAAATGACAGCAGTGCTCCTAAGGAAATTTAGGGGTTTTCTGAGAACTTGAAATTAAGGCTTATATGGTTGCAATACAAACTATAAAAAGAGTCATTCTTTAGCAGAGAGGCCTCACAATAGTAAAATTCTCCTCACCGTTACAGTCACAGTCAGAAATAGAAGTCATCAACTCTCTGTTTTTTTCTCCTAAAACCTTTTAGCAAAACACTGTCCAATTCACAGAAAAAAAATAGTTGTATCTAATATTTCAAAAATCAACAGCCTAAGTAAGATTAACAGATTTATTGTCTGGACAATTAACTCCTTTTGGAACTGAATTAGTAATCACAGGTTTGATTAGAACAGTGAAGCGCCAGAAAAGGAGAGGTTCAGCTGCCTTGAGTATCATTTACCAGATCATGTCAGAAATTCAGACATCCTTCCCGCAGTAACTGAGAAGTTAATGTTGTATTGCACATCTTGTAGAAGGTATGTGCCCGATAAAATGACGGAGGTGGTATTAATGCCTTAGGATTTTTTAGTTTCTATACTTTCATGCATTTGTATTCTTATACTTCTCTATTGTAGCACTAAAAACTCCTGTTCTCCCATCTTTA
>NW_026626557.1:0-6255 GCF_030028575.1 Malurus melanocephalus
GGACAAGATCACAGTGCAGCAAACAGGAACCCAACGAGCAGAGATGCTGGCCTCTGCAGAAAAAAAGGCAGGCAAGCTCTTCCCTGAGAAGCTAGACGGCTGAACTCCTTCTCCCCGTGAAACAGTGCAGGAAGTTAAGTAACCCCCCCCACCACCACCACCACACACACCCACACATTCTCTCCCAGTGCTTAGCAAGATCGTTTAGGTGGGGCATAGGTCTCATTGTCTTTACTAAATGCCCAGCTATCAAAAGACTGACCTGGCAATCAGTGTGTCCCAGCAACAAAATATGAAAGAAAGATTCCCCAAGAAAGGAAACAAAAGGAGAAATCTTAACGCAAAACATTATCCTCCCCAAAATTTTCTTCTCATACCATTTGATTAATACCTCCATGTATGCACATATTTGTAGCTATACATACATGCATCATCCCAACTATATAACAATATGACTATATAACTATATAACCATATAACTATAAAACTAACCATATAACTATATAACTATATAACTATATAACTATATAACTGTATAACTATATAATTATATAACAACTATATAACTATATAACTATATAACAACTATATAACTATATAACTATATAACTATATAACAACTATATAACTATATAACTATATAACTATATAACTATATAACTATATAACTATATAACTATACACATTCAGTGGCAGTGGCATTCAACAAACAGTGGTATACAGATATTAGAACATTACAAGGGGTTCTTATCCAAAGTCAAATTCCCCTGAGGTACATAGTGAGTTTCCCCATCCTCCTGCATCACCCACCATGTGTAACCTGGTCCCCGAGCAAAGGCAACTCCTTGGATGGGTTTGTCCTTATTCAAGGTGGAATTGATCCAAACAGTTTTCCCCAACAGTCCCCTGACATGCACTATGGGAACTTTATCTCCATCTGTGGTGTGCAAAGGCTCAGATTGGGCAGGGCGGGCTCGGTTGGTGGAGCCTCGAGTGTTAACTAAGCATATGGCCTTTGCCAAGTGCTTTTCTCAGTTTTTGAAAGTACCCCCGCCCAGTGCCTTCAAGGTGGTTTTCAGGAGTCCGTTCCGCTTTGCCAACAGCAGGTGCATGGTAAGGGATATGGTACACCCATTCAATGCCATGTTCCCTAGCCCAGGTGTTTATAAGTCTTCTCTTGAAATGAGTCCCATTGTCAGACTCAATTCTCTCTGGGATACCATGCCTCCAAAGGACCTGTGTTTCAAGGCCCAGAATGGTGCTACGGACAGTGGCGTGGGGCACAGGATAGGTCTCCAACTGTCCAGTGGTGGCTTCTACCATTGTGAGTACGTAGTGCTTGCCGTGACGGGTCTGGGSCAGTGTGATGTAATCAACCTGCCAGGCCTTTCTGTGCTTGTACTTGTCCCACCTTCCCCAATACCACAGGGGCTTCACCCGCTTGGCCTGCTTTATGGCAGTGCATGTCTCACAGTCATGGATAACCTGGGAGATACTGTCCATGGTTAGATCCACCCCTCGGTCTCATGCCCACTTATGCCCTGGTGGCCTGAGGCATCATGGGCCCATCAAGCTATGAACAACTCACCCTTGTGTTGCCAATCCAGATTGATCCGGGAAACATCTATCTTTGCAGCCAGATCTACCTGCTCGTTGTTCTGGTGCTCCTCATTAGCCCGGCTCTTGGGGACATGGGCATCTATATGGCGGACTTTCACGGGTAACTTCTCCACCCGGGCTGCAATGTCTTTCTACTCTTCAGCAGCCCAGATTGGTTTTCCCCTAGGCTACCAATTGGCCTTTTTTCACCTTTACAGCCACCCCCACAAAGCATTGGCCACCATCCATGAATCGGTGTAAAGGTAGAGCTTTAGTCATTTTTCCCTCTCAGCAATGTCCAGGGTCAGCTGGATGGCTTTGAGTTCAGCAAATAAACTCGATCCACCTTCTCCTTCTGTGGCCTGTGCAACCTGTCGTGTAGGGCTCCACACAGTTGCTTTCTACTTTCAGTACATCCCTACAATGAGACAGGAGCCGTCAGTGAAGAGAGCGTAGTGTTTTTCTTCATCTGGCAGCTGGTTGTACAGCTGGTTGCTGGAGCTTCCTCAGCATGTGTCACTTGTTCTTGCTCCTCTTCATCAGCGAGACCTAAGTTTTCAGCTTCGGGCCAATTTGTAATTATTTCCAGGATCCCAGGGCAATTCAGGTTTCCAATGCAGGCACACTGAGTAATGAGAGCAATCCATTTGCTCCAGGTAGCATCAGTAGCATGGTAAGTGGAGGGAGCCTTTCCTTTAAACATCCACCCCAGCACTGGAAGTTGGGGTGCCAGGAGGAGATGGGCTTCAGTGCCAATCACCTCTGAAGTAGCTTGGACTCCTTCCTAGCTGCCAAGATCTCCTTCTCTGTTGGGGTGTAGTTGGCGTCAGACTCTCGGTAGCTTCGGCTCCAGAATCTCAGTGGCCAACCTCGAGTCTCACCAGACACCTTTTGCCAAAGGCTCCAAGACAAACCATTGCTCCCAGCTGCAGAGTAGAGCACATTCTTCACTTCTAGTCCTGTCCTGACTGGGCCAAGGGCTACTGCGTGAGCGATTTCCTGCTTGATCTGGGCAAAGGCTTGCTGCTGTTCAGGGCCCCAGTGGAAATCATTCTTCTTGTGGGTCACCAGGTAGAGAGGGCTCACGATCTGACTGTATTCGGGGACGTGCATCCTCCAAAAGCCATTGGCACTCAGGAAAGCTTGTGTCTCCTTTTTGCTGGTTGGTGGAGATATCGATGTGATCTTATTGACGACCTCAGTCGGGATCTCACGCCGTCCATCTTGCCACTTTACCCCAAGGAACTGAATCTCTCGAGCAGGTCCCTTCACTTTGTTCCTTTTTATCGCAAAGCCGGCTTCTAGGAGAATCTGGATGATCTTCTCTCCTTTCTCAAATACTTCTGTTGCTGTGTTCCCCCACACAATGATGTCATCAATATACTGAAGATGTTCCGGAGACTCACCCTTTTCCAGCGCAGCCTGGATCAGCCCATGGCAGATGGTGCTTCCACCCCTGGGTTCCAGGTGTACTGCACGCCCCTCCAGGTGAAAGCAAACTGTGGCCTGCATTCAGCTGCCAGAGGAATGGAGAAGAATGCGTTGGCAATGTCAGTGGTGGCGTACCACTTCGCAGCTTTGGACTCCAGCTTGTAATGGAGCTCCAGCATGTCGGGCATGGCAGCGCTCAGCGATGGAGCCACTTCATTCAAAGCATGATAGTCCACAGTCAATCTCCATTCCCCCTCAGATTTGCATACAGGCCGGATGGGGCTGTTGAAGGGTGAGTGGGCCTTGCTGACCACCCCTTGGCTCTCCAGCTCTCAGATCATCTTATGGATGGGGATCACAGCATCTCGATTCGTCCGGTACTGCCGGCAATGCACTGTCGAGGTGGCGACTGGAACGTGCTACTCTTCCACCTGCAGGAGTCCGACTACAGAAGGGTTCTCGGATAGTCCAGGCAAAGTGTTCAGCTGTCTGATGCCCTCTACCTCCACAGCAGCTATTCCAAAAGCCCACTTGAGTCCTTTTAGGTCTTTGAAAAAACTGTTCCAGAGGAAATCTATGCCCAGAATGCATGGGGCCTCTAGACCAGTCACAATGGGATGTTTCTGCCACTCCGTCCCAGTCAGGCTCACCTCAGCTTCCAACACAGTCAACTCCTGTGATCCCCCTGTCACTCCTGCAATAGAAATGGGTTCTGCCCCCACGTGTCCCGATGGCATGAGGATACACTGCGCTCCCGTGTCAACCAATGCCTCGTATTTTTGTGACTCTGATGTGCCAGGCCATGGGATCCACACCGTCCAGAAGACACGGTTTTCCCTTGCCTCTACCTGGCTAGAGGCAGGGCCCCTCTAACCCTGGGTATCATCTTTTCTATGGGCAAACCCACAGGTTCCTCCAAGGGAATCAGACATACCACCTCCCCCTCCATTGCATGTAGTGGGTTGGTCACGGGAAGCTGAGGCTACCTTCCCTTTGGAAGAACTGCCTTGGCTAGTGTTTTCCCCCTTGAGCTGACGTACCCGGGCTGCCAGGGCAGAAGTGGGTTTCCCATCCCACCTACTCATGTCTTCCCCTTGCTCACACAGGAAGAACCACATCTCAGCTCGTGGGGTGTACCCTCTTTCTCTTGCTGGAGGACGTCGGACTCTGGTGTTGGGGCCTGAGACCTGCACTGGTGACACACTGCTCTTCTTCATCTCCTCCTTTATCTCTTTCAACTCCTCTTGGAGGTCTTTAACCACAGCAGAGACGTGAGCCAGCACTGGACCATTGATCATACTCTCATAATTCCGGAGCCTGTTGGCTACAGAATCCACTGTGTCTCGATTGTCATCAGCATTAATTGTTGCAATGAAGGTGGCATAGTGGGATGGCCCATGACTTGCCAGATTCTACAGCATTTGCCCAGTGCACCTGACCTGGTCAGGATCATTATGATGCTGCCCGTCCCTTCCAAAGAATACCTCTATTACACCTACTTCTCTGAGCCGTTGGATCCTTTCTTCAATGGTCTTTCAAGGCATTCTATGATAGTATTCCTGCATCCTGTCTCTGTGGACAAACCTCTCTCTTACATTCATTAAGATCCGCTCCCAGAGAGAAAGGGGTCCTGGCTCCCTCACAAACACCTGATTAATACCTGCATCTTTGGTCAAGGCGCCCAAATGCCTTGCCTCACCGTTATCCAATTGCACACTTAAGCCCATAAGGTCCTAAACCCGAAGAAACCAGGTTGACCAAGCCTCACCCCGCCTTTGATTGATGTCATTTGGCAAATTGCAGAGGCTGTCATACAACATGGACTCGTGATTATTTCTGGCTCTGGCTCCCCTGCTGGTTGTGAGGACCCTAGTTCCCCGTCATCATTAGCTGAGCGTACCGATATGGTTTTATACTTCTTCCTCTGCACAGGGGCTACTGCAGCTGGTTGTGGCTGGCCTTGCAGTTCAGCCAGAACCTGGACAGGTCTAACATCCGTGGGTTATACTGCTGTGCCATCAGACCCTTCCTTTTTGAGGCAGGGTGAGGGTTTGCCGCCAGCTGGGAAGACGTATTCCCTCAGCCGCTGGTACATCTCCTGCATCTCCTCCACCAGTACCCCCACCCAATCCGGGCGGCCTACCTCCTCCACCATACCCTCATCCACTCTGGGCATTTAGTTTCTGGTGTAGGTTGTCCGGCAGGGTCAGGCAGTGTGGGACAGGGGCTGGCTTGGGGAATGGCTCGGGCTCTGTGGCAGCGTTGCTAGTCTGTAGGGCAGCATCCCTAGCCTCTGAAGCAGCATCCCTAGTCTCTGTGGCAGCATCCCTAGTTCCAATGGCAACGCCCCTTGTTTCTGTGGCAATAGCCCTAGCCTCTGGGGCATCATCCCTAGTCTCTGTGGCAACATCCCTGGTCTCTGGGGCAGCACCTCTAGTCTCTGCGGCAACATCCCTAGTTTCTATGGCAGCATCCCCGATCTCTGGGGCAGATGTTAGAGTGGTTGCCCAGGGCAGTCTCACCATGTCCTTCAATGCTAAACAGAATATGCATATTAATATCATGTAGTTGGCATCTAGGGGAAAAATGGACCCTTTGAATGCTGATCTAGTAGCCTCAAATAAATGGGTGAAGAGTTGGGAGAATGCTTCCCCTGGTGTTATTTCCTCACAGTAAGTACCATCATTAGCCCAACTCCAAAAGCATGCACTTAGTGTGTGGTAGCCCCGTATCCATGTGCCTGCTGTCCAGAGAAAGTTAAAAATCACAAATTCCTCACCTTATTCACCCATTGTGTGAATTGGATAATGGCCACCATAGCCTTAGTCATAGGACCCATGTTCAGGAAAGGAGCTGTAAATGGGAAAAATACTGCCACGAGTATGTGCCACCCAAACCAAGGTATGCTAGACCACATGATGACGCTTAGTAAAGTTTCTACACCCTGAAAACAAAGATAGTTCACCCAAAAACTGTTATTCCTTTTGCACCCCTTTTTTCTCTCTGTGCCCTTGAGCCTTCTGTTGGGCGCCAAAATCTGTCTTGGTTTGTAAGCCAGGTATTTGCCAATGAAGGCAGGGACCTGCCTTGGAATGGTGGCTATGACCCCCCTTGCCTCCAAATTATTAGAGCTTTGAAAAATCACGGGCTTTCAGGCAAGAATATGGGTAAAAGGGAATAACAGTTTTTTACTAATAGGTATAACAAGGTGAAACAAGTAATAAC
>NW_026626558.1:0-2355 GCF_030028575.1 Malurus melanocephalus
AATTCCCAATTTTCCCCGGAATTCCCGTTTTTCCAGGATCCAGTTCGCCTGCTCCGTCTGCAAATTCCGCACTTTGGAGGAGGAGGAGATCCAGAGGCACCTGCAGAGCAAATTCCACCGGGAGACGCTGCGCTACATCGGCACCAAACTGCCCGACAAAACCGTCCACTTCCTGCAGGTCCGGAACATTTGGGAATTTCTGGGAATTTTCGGGATTTTTCGGGAATTTTTTGGGATTTTTTTTGCAATTTTTTTGGGGTTTTTTGTGATTTTTTGGGGGGTTTTTAGGGTTTTTTTGGGATTTTTTTCTGATTTTTTGGGGATTTTTCAGGGTCGGTTTGGATTTCAGGATTGGCAGGAAATTTGGGATTTTTTGGGGGGAATTTTTGGGAATTTTTTTGGGATTTTTGGGGTTTTTTTGGGGGGGTTTGGAGACCCAAATTCCACCGGGAGACGCTGCGCTACATCGGCACCAAACTGCCCGACAAAACCGTCCACTTCCTGCAGGTCCGGAAATTTGGGAATTTCTGGGAATTTTCGGGATTTTTCAGGAATTTTTTGGGATTTTTTTTGCAATTTTTTGGGGTTTTTTGTGATTTTTGGGGGGTTTTTAGGGTTTTTTTGGGATTTTTTTCTGATTTTTTGGGGGTTTTTCAGGGTCAGTTTGGATTTCAGGATTGGGAGGAAATTTGGGATTTTTTTGGGAATTTTTGGGAATTTTTTTTAAATTTTTTGGTAGTTTTTGCAATTTTTTGGGATTTTTTGGGGTTTTTTAGTGTTTTTATGGGGGTTTTTTGCAATTTTTTAGCTTTTTTTTTCGGATTTTTTGGGAGTTTTTCAGGGTTGGTTTGGATTTCAGGATTGGGAGGAAATTTGGGATTTTTCGGGATTTTTTTGGGGGGTGGTTTTGGAGTTTTTAGGATGGTTTTTTCCCCATTTTCCCATGGATTTTCCCATGGTTTTTTCCCATTTTTCCATGTTTTTTCCAGGAATACATCATCAACAGGAACAGGAAAATCGAGAAGCGGCGCCAGGAGCTGACGGACAAAGAGGGAGCAAAGCAGAGACCCGACCCCTTCAAAGGTCTGGAAAATCCCAAATTTTGGGGAATTTTTGGGAATTTTTGGGAATTTTTATGGAATTTGTTTTGGAATTTTGGGAATTTTTGAAATTCATGGAATTTTCTGGATTTAGGGATTGGCCAGGAGCATTTGTTCAAGCGGGATTGAGGTCACTCCTCATTTTGGGGCAAAACTTGACGGATTTTGTCCTCAAAAGAGGGAATTTTGGGGCGGGAACGGCTGCGATTCCCCTATTTTTATGGAATTTGTTTTGGAATTTTGGGAATTTTTGAAATTCATGGAATTTTCTGAATTTAGGGATCGACCACGAGCATTTCCTCAATGGGATCGAGGCCGCTCCCCATTTTGGGGCGAAACCTGACGGATTTTCACCCCAAAAACGGGAATTTCGGGGCGGGAACGGCTGCGATTCCCCATTTTTTAATGGAATTTTGGGAATTTTTGAAATTTATGGAATTTTCTGCTTCCAGGGATTGGCCAGGAGCATTTTTTCAAACGAATTGAGGCCGCTCACTGCCTGGCCTGTGACATGCTGATCCCAGCCCAGGGACACCTCCTGCAGCGGCACCTGCGCTCCGCAGAGCACAACCGCAACCGAAGGGTGAGAATTCCGGGATTTTGGGAATTTCAGGGAATTTCGGGAAATTTCGAGGATTTTATGGGAATTTTGGGGGGTTTTCTGGGAATTTTGGGGCATTTCAGGGACATTTTAAGGAATTTTTCAGGTGGTTTTTTTCCATTTTTTAAATTTTTTTTGGTATTTTTTGGAATTTTTTTTAAATTGAATTTTTTTCAAAATTGTTTTAGAAATTGTTTTTAGAATTTTTTTGGGAGGGAATTTTCCAGAATTTATCCCAATTTTTTTGGTGAAATTCCCAGAATTTTTCCCGATTTTTTTGGGTGAAATTCCCGGGATTTATCCTGATATTTTTTAATTCCTGGGGTTTATCCCAATTTTTTTACATTAATTTCTGGGATTTTTACCCAATTTTTGGGTGAAATTCCGGGATTTATCCCATTTTTTTTTGGGAATTTGCAGCTGGCAGCGGAGCAGTTCAAGAAGACGAGTCTGCACGTGGCCAAGAGCGTCCTCAACAACAAACACATTGTCAAAATGCTGGAAAAATACCTCCAGGTAAAGCTGGGAATGCGGGAAAATCCCCAAAAAAAAATCCCAAAAATGTCCCCAAAAAATTGCGCAAAAATAGTGCAAAAAATCCTGCAAAAATTCCCCAAAAAATCAAAAAAAAATCCCCAAAAAATCCCCAAAAAA
>NW_026626558.1:3216-6237 GCF_030028575.1 Malurus melanocephalus
CCCAATCTCAGGGTTTTATGGGAATTTTTTCCCGGTTTTTCATCCTTTTTGGTATTTCAGGATCTCAGAGCCAAACTCAAAAAAATCCCAAGAAAACCACACAAAAATCTGCTTTTTTCCTGATTTTTCGCCGTTTTTCTCATCCAGTTCTGGAATTTTTTTGTTCTTTCGTCGTTTCCAGGAAAAAAAAAAAAAGGGATTTGGATCCCAAAAAATGGGACTTTGATCCCAAAAAATGGGATTTGGATCCCGAAAAATGGGATTTGGATCCCAGAAAAAGGGACCTGGAGTCCCAGGAAGAGACCCCAAATCCTGGGAAAATGGACCTGGAGTCCTGGGAAAAGAAGGGATTTTGATCCCAAAAAATGGGATTTTGGATCCCAAAAAATGGGACTTTGATCCCAAAAAAAAAAGGGATTTGTATCCCCAAAAAAAAGGGATTTGTATCCCAAAACATGGGATTTGGATCCTGGGAAAAGGGACCTTGAAAAACGACGTTGGATCCCAAAAAATGGGATTTTGATCCCCAAAAAAAGAGGACTTTTGATCCTGGGAAAATGGACCTGGAGTCCAGGGGGAAAAGGGACTTTGGATCCCAAGAAAAAGAACATTGATCCTGGGAAAAGAAGGGACTTTGGATTCCAAAAAAGGGGACTTTGATCCCAAGAAAAAGAACTTTGGATTGTGGGAAAAGGGATTTGGATCCCGGGAAGACGGACCTGGAGTCCAGGGAAAAGAAGGGACTTCGATCCCAAAAAATGGGATTTGGATCCCAGGAAGAGACCTTGGGAAAAGGGACCTTAGGAAAGGTGCGGGAAAATGGACATTGGATCCTGGGAAAAGGGACTTTGATCCCAAAAAATGGGACTTTGGATCCCAGGAAAAGACTTTGGGAAAAGGGATTTCGATCCCGGGAAAAGGGACGTTGAGTCCTGGGAAGATGGACCTGGAGTCCTGGGAAAAAAAGGGATTTGGATCCCAAAAAAAAGGGATTTGGAAAAGGACGTTGGATCCTGGGAAGACGGACCTCGGGTCCTGGGAAAAGGGATTTGGATCCCAAAAAATGGGACTTTGGATGTTGGGAAAAGCAATTTTGGATCCTGAAAAAAAAAGCTTTGGATCCCAGGAAAATGGACAGTGGATCCCAAAAAATGGGATTTGGATGCTGGGAAAAGGGACTTTGATCCCGAAAAAAGGACATTGGATCCTGGTAAAAGGGACACTGAGTCCCGGGAAGATGGACCTGGAGTCCTGGGAAAGAAGGGACTTTGATCCCAAAAAAATGGGATGACGGATCCTGGGAAAGGAACGGGCGTTGAGTCCCAGGAAGATGGATCTCAGGTCCAGGGGAAGAAGGGACTTTGATCCAAAAAAAAAGGGATTTGGATCCTGGGAAAACGGACTCGGAGTCCTGGGAAACCGGACTTTGGATCCCAAAAAAATGGGATATTGGATCCCGGGAAGATGGACTCAGAGTCCTGGGAAAAGGAGGGATGTTGATCCCAAAAAAAAGGACTTTGGATCTTGGGGAAAGGACGTTGAGTCCTGGGAAAAGAGGGGACTTTGGATCCCAAGAAAAAGGGGATTTTGACCCCAAGAATACGGATTTTGGATCTTGGGAAAAGAACGGACGTTGGGTCCAGGGAAGATGGACCTGGAGTCCTGGGAAAAGAAGGGACTTTGATCCCAAAAAATGGGACATTGGTCCCAAAAAATGGGATTTGGAAAAGGACGTTGGATCCTGGGAAGACGGACCTCGGGTCCTGGGAAAAGGGATTTGGATCCCAGGAAAAGAAGGGATTTGGATCCCAAAAAAAGGGACTTTGGTTCCCAAAAAAAGGGACTTTGATCCCGGGAAAATGGACATTGGATCACGGGAAAAGGACGTTGGATCCTGGGAAAAGACATTGGGAAAACAGAGCTGGAGTCCCGGGAAAAAGGACAGTGGATTCCGGAAAAGAAGGTACGGTACTGTTGGATCCCAAAAAATGGGATTTGGATCCCAAAAAACAGGGATTTGCTTTCCAAGAAAACAAACTTTGGATCCTGGGAAAATGGACATTGGGAAAGGACGTTGGATCCTGGGAAAAGGAGGGACTCTGATCCCAAAAAATGGGACTTTGATCCCAAAAAAACATGGGACTTCGATCCCAGGAAGATGGATCTTGGGAAAAGGGATTTGGATCCCAAGGGAGAAAGGGACACTGGATCCCAAAAAATGGGATTTGGATCCCAAACAATGGGACGTTGGATCCTGGGAAAAGAACCTGGAATCCTGGGGGAAGAAAGGGACTTTGGATCCCAAAAAAAAAGGGATTTTAAGTCCCAGGGAAGACGGACCTGGAGATCTTGGAAAAAAGGGATTTGGATCCCAAAAAATGGACATTGGATCCTGGGAAAAAGGACACTGGATCCCAAAAAATGGGATCTGGATCCCAAGAAAAAAGGACGTTGAGTCCCGGGAAGACGGACCTGGAGTCCCAGGAAGAGACGTTGGGAAAACAGACCTGGAGTCCAGGGGAAAGAAGGGATTGTGATCCCAAAAAATGGGATTTGGATCCTGGGAAAAGGGATTTTGGATCCTGGGAAAAGAATGGACATTGGATCCCAAAAAAACAGGGCTTTGCTCCCAAAAAAAGGGACTTTGGATCCCAAAAAATGGGATTTGGATCCTGGGAAAATGGACCTGGAGTCCTGGGAAAAGAAGGGATTTGGATCCCAAAAAAAAGGGATTTTGGATCCCGGGAAAAGAGACTTCAGAAAAGGATTTTGGATCCTGGGAAAAGGGACCTTGAGACCGTTCCCAAAAAAAACCCCAGAAAATAAAAAAAAATTACCAAACAAATCCTGAAAATTCCCAAAAAGGCTGGGTCCAGGACCCCAGTATTCCCAGTATTCCCAGTATTCCCATTGCTGGGCACCGGGGCATTCCCAGTATTCCCATTATCCCAGTACAGAACAGCCACCAGTATTCCCCCAAAAAAATTCCCAAAAAAATCGCAAATGATTCCAAAAAAAGTC
>NW_026626559.1:0-2360 GCF_030028575.1 Malurus melanocephalus
CCTGTGCCATGGGACAGCCCTTCCCCTTGTCCCCAAACCCTGGCAAAGCCACCCCAGCGCYCCATGAACAATTCCCATCCTCGCACCCGGCCGATCCCGGGCACGCAGCCACGCCGTCACGCAGCAGCGCTGCCAGATGCTCCTCCGGGAGCCAGAAAAGCTCAGATTTAATTTAGTTCCCTCTCATCCCTGCCAGGTTAGTCCTGCAGAAACCAGGCCAAAAACGTCCAACTGTTTATTTCTCCTTAACGAGGTTTGGTTCCCATGGCAGCGCGGCCCGGGATGGCTCCGAGCGGAGCAGAGCGGAGCAGAGCAGAGCTGTGGGCACTGCTGCCCACCAGAGCCCTGTCCAGAACGGCCGGGTCCTGCTGGAGAGGGCACAGCTGGCCCCTAAAAACACCCAAATCCTGCTAGCTCTGCAAAAACCCACAAACCCTGCCAGAGGAGGCACAGCTGGCCCCTAAAAACACCCACCAACCCTGCTGGAGAGAGCACAGACAGCTCTGCAAACACCCAGCACATGGATCCTGCCAGAGCGGGCACAGCTGGCCCCTGAAAACACCTGGGTCCTGTCGGAGGGACACAGACAGCTCTGCAAAAATCCACAAACCCTGCTGAAGGGGGCACAACTGTCCCCTGAAAACACCTGGGTCCTGTCGGAGGGGGCACAGCTGGCCCCTAAAAACACCCATCAACCCTGCCCTGCTGGAGGGGGCACAGCTGGCTCTGCAAAAACCCCAAACCCTGCTGGAGGGGGCACAGCTGGGCTCTGAAAACACCCAAAAACCCTGCTGGAGGGGGCACAGACAGCTCTGCAAAAACCCCAAACCCTGCTGGAGGGGCACAGCTGGCCCCTAAAAACACCCGGGTCCTGCTGGAGGGGGCACAGCTGTCCCCTGAAAACACCCACCAACCCTGCTGGAGGGGCACAGCCAGACTCTGAAAACACCCGGATCCTGCTGGAGGGGCACAGCTGGCTCTGCAAAAACCCACAAATCCTGCCGGAGGGGGCACAGCTGGCCCCTAAAAGCACCCATCAACTCTTGTGGAGGGGGCACAGACAGCTCTGAAAACACCCACCAACCCTGCCCTGCTGGAGGGGGCACAGCTGGCCCCTGAAAACACCTGGGTCCTGTTGGAAGGGGCACATCTGGACTCTGAAAACACCCAAAAACCCTGCCGGAGGGGGCACAGCTGGCTCTGCAAAAACCCCAAACCCTGCCAGAGGAGGCACAGCTGGCCCCTAAAAACACCCGGGTCCTGCTGGAGAGGGCACAGCTGGCCCCTAAAAACACCCAGCACACGGATCCTGCCGGAGGAGGCACAACCGGACTCTGAAAACACCTGGGTCCTGTCGGGGGCACAGCTGGACCCTAAAAACAACCACAAACCCTGCTGAAGGGTGCCCACCTGGCTCCTGCAAACACCCACAAACCCTGCCCTGCCGGAGGGAGCACAGCTGGCCCTAAAAACACCCAAATCCTGCTGGAGGGGACACAGCTGGCCCCTAAAAACACCCGGGTCCTGCTGGAGGGGGCACAGACAGCTCTGCAAAAACCCACCAACCCTGCACTGCTGGAGGGGGCACAGCTGGCTCCTGCAAACACCCACAAACCCTGCCCTGCCAGAGGAGGCACAGCCAGACTCTGAAAACACCCGGGTCCTGCCGGAAGAGGCACAGCTGGCCCCTAAAAACACTCGGGTCTTGCTGGAGGAGGCACAGCTGGCTCCTAAAAACACCCAGAACATGGATCCTGCCGGAGGAGGCACAGCCAGACTCTGAAAACCCCTGGGTCCTGTCGGAGAGGACACAGCTGGACCCTAAAAACAACCACAAACCCTGCCGCAGGGGCACAGCCAGACTCTGAAAACACCCGGGTCCTGCTGGAGGAGGCACAGCTGGCTCCTAAAAACACCCGGGTCCTGCTGGAGGAGGCACAGACAGCTCTGCAAACACCCACAAACCCTGCCCTGCTGGAGGGGCACAGCTGGCCCCTAAAAACACCCAGAACATGGATCTTGCTGAAGGGGGCACAGCTGGCCCTTAAAAACACCCAGATCCTGATGGAGAGGGCACAGCCGGACTCTGAAAACACCCACAAACCCTGCCGGAGGGGGCACAGCTGGACTCTGAAAATATCCAGCACACGGATCCTGCTGGAGGGTGCCCACCCGGCCCCTGCAAACACCCACCAACCCAGCCCTGCCCGCCCACCCGCGCTGCCCATCCTCAGCAGTGACAGCAGTGACAATCGCAGTGACAATCGCAGTGACAATCGCAGTGACAATCGCTCGCCGGTCACGGGGAGGGACAGTGCCCGCAGCCCCTCCGAGCAGAGCCCTGCGCAGTGGGGATGCAG
>NW_026626559.1:4025-6054 GCF_030028575.1 Malurus melanocephalus
TGCCAGCAACAGGGCCACAGCCACAGGCACTGGGGGAACACCCACTGAGTTGTGTCCAAACATGAATTCAGAACAAGGACTGATGTTCCACATTACATTAAACCAAAATAAATCTTCTTTCTTTCTTTTTCATATCAGAGCAGGTTAAACTCACATCATTACACCTCATTTGAGCTCCTGGCGCCTTCCAGTTTTTCASTGGAAGACATTAATTGGAGCAACGTGGGGTAATAGTGGAATTCCTGTCCTGCCCACCCATACTGTTTACGAAGCTCCTTCTCTGTCTGCTCTCCACAGCCTGGCTCTGTGTCTGCTGCTGAAAAATGCCGAGGATGACAGATTTTCCTTGTTTGCTCTTTGACTTTCTAGGACACGGAAGCACAGCCTGATCTGGAGCAAACCACTCATCCTCTGCTCTCCTTGCTTTGAACCCTGAGCTCTGCCTGATTGCACTCRTCTGGCCTCAAAGGCATAAAACCGATACGACTTGGACAAGATTAAAGTCACAGGGATGCGCACAAACAATTTGATTTGATCTGGGATTTGCAGTGGGTTGCCATAGCATCGTATTCTAAGCATTATAAAATCACCCAACTTAACAACATGTTCCTTTTGTCACATGCTGGCTGCTTCTTTGGGGCCAAAACTGCTGGGACTGCTCCTGCAGTTCTGGGAGAGCAAAACAAACCCATCCCAAGCTGCCTCTGCCTTGGGAATCTGTTAGGGTAAAGTCCAACCCCAGACACCGATGATTCAATCCCCCATCAGCACTGGGGTCAGGRCCAGCAGCCCATTTGGGGTTATCATTATGGGATGCCCTAAGGGGGCTCTGGCTGCCCCTAATGCCCATGTGCCCACCCTGGCCATGGTCACAGCCTGGCACCAGCACATCCTCAGAGCCACCGGCTGCTCCAGAAGGAAACACCAGCATCACTTCGGKAATTTCATTTCTTTTGTTTTTCTCATTAGGCAAATTAAGAGGGAAGGAAAAGCAAGAATTAGAATCCTGCATGTTCGGTAAATCGAATTAAGGAAATACCTTAATGGGGTTATGGCAGGGCTGACTGCAGGGTTTCCGAAGGCAGGCTGAGATCAGCCCTGCCATCCCAGCCCCTTCCTGGGACCGTGCTCGGGGAGCAGCTCCAGCCAGGCAAGTGCTGCTCTCCTGGCTCCTCCCAAAGGAGCTGAAAATGGGGATTTTTCCCCCAATTTTGGGCGCTTGGGCACTGGTAAGCTCCCAAGAGAGCAGGGGCAAGTGCGATCTTTAAAGCATCCCTGAGCCCAACCCAAAAGCGCCTTCAAATTCATACCCTGTACCTGGTAATCCCACAGACACTGAAATTCTGATTAAAATCCCCTGTTCAGCACAAAGCCAAGGCTCTGCCTCGATCCCCAGAGCATTCCCATCCACACCACGACTCTGAGTGCGCATTTTTCTCACACTCTCTCAACCCACAGCCCAACGAAAAACCCCAAATGCATTCCCACCTCCTCGTTTTGTCCATCTGATTGATTTCCCAGACAGACTCTAAATCGACATCGTACTTTGTCATTCAGATACTTTGTCAGACGGAAAGATGTCAACATGGAGAAATGCTCACACCATGGGGGTGGCTCTACCTCTGTCACAAACTGCAAACGGGATAAAAGTGACCTGGGATGCTTTTATGGCCGAGATTAATTCCACGGATCAAACGTGGCCTAAGGAGATGCCAAACTCCAGCCACAAGTTCTGCCTGTCAGATGCCGCAYCCTTGAGAAGGTCAGCGATGACTCTCCTGTAAATTAACGGCCTCTATTTTTGGACTCGTTTTTTTTATCCTTGATGGTCATCACCTTGCCAGCTGCTTCCTTTTGAGTTTATTTAATATTCCATCCCCAGTTTCGTAAGTTTTCAGAGGAGATGGTGCTTCCATATGGCTTTCCAGCGTCCTCCTGCCTGAGCTGAGCCTAGCTGAGCTGAGCCTGCCTGAGCTGAGCCTGGCTGAGCTGAGCCTGGCTGAGCTGAGCCCTGCCCGAGCTGAGCCTG
>NW_026626560.1:0-1467 GCF_030028575.1 Malurus melanocephalus
CAGGCCTCGCTGCAGTACTTGGAGGGTGGGCGTGCAGGCCGGGTGCAGCCAGGGCCCAGGCACTGGCCCAGCCCCGCAGGATCCCGCGCGTCCGAGCGCTCAGGGTGGCCCCGGCGCTCCCGGTGCCGTGCCCGCTGCCGGTGCCGCTTGTAGCGCTCCTCCTTCTGCACCAGTTAGAACCAGTTAGTCCCAGTTAGAACCAGTAACCTTCCAGTAACCACCACCACAGCCCAGTAACCTCCCAGTGCCCTCCTAGCAGCTCCCGGTGCTGTGCCCACTGTTGGTGCCACTTGTAGCGCTCCTCCTTCTGCACCAGTTAGAACCAGTTAGCACCAGTTAGCACTGGTAACCACCATCATGGCCCAGAACCACCCAGAGCCCTCCCAGTAGTCCCCAGTGCCACAAGTGCTGCCAGAGACAATTGTATCAGCTCCACCTTCTACACCAGTGACCTCCAGCTAGTGCCAGTAAGCACCAGTAACCACCCAGTAACCACCCAGTCACCACCATCATAGCCCAGTAACCACCCAGAGCCCTCCCAGTAGCTCCCAGTGCCAATTGCACCACTCCTCCTTCCACACCAGTGACTCCCAGTTAGCACCAGTAAACACCACTCATAGCCCAGCAATCACCCGGAACCCTTCCAGTAGCTCCCAGTGCCCCCCACCTTCTTGTCCGACTTCTTCTCACGGCGTTTGACGTGCTTGACCTTGACGGCGCGCTTGCGCAGGACGGGGTCCAGGAACGGCGCGTCCTCGGCGTCACTGAGCCACGGCTGGCAGGATGGGGACACGTTGGGGACACGCCCTGACGCACCTCAGAGTGTGCCCCACAGGCGGGGGACATTTGGGGACACGTGTCTGTCCTGACATGGCCCAAATGGGGACATTTGGGGACACGCTTCAGAGCCTGGCCCATGTGCAGACATTTGGGGACACATCCCCCTGACATGACCCACAAGGGGACATTTGGGGACATTTGGGGACACATCCCCCTGACGCACCTCAGAGCCTGGCCCATGCAGGGGACATGCGGGGACACGTGGTCTGATGCGCCTTGGAGCATGCCCCACATTGGGGGGACATTTGGGGACTCGTGCCCACCCTGACATGGCCCATATGGGGACATTTGTTAACACATCCCTCTGACACAGCCCACACAGGGACATTTGGGGACACATCCCCCTGACATGGCCCACATGGGGACATTTGGGGATACAGCTCGAGCCTGGCCCATATGGGGACATTTGGGGACATGTCTGACACTCCTCAGAGTCTGGCCCATATGGAGACATTTGGGGACATCATCCCCCTGACATGCCTCAGAGCATGGCTGGTGTGGGGACATGCCCTGACATGCTAGGACACGCCTGGGAGCAGCACGGAGACACGCCCTGACATGCCAGGACATGCCTCGGAGCACGACGGAGACATGCAGAGACAATTTTGGGGTCCCAGGGCAGTCCAG
>NW_026626560.1:4007-6532 GCF_030028575.1 Malurus melanocephalus
CCAGACCTTGGGTCCCACCCCAGTTATGGGGTCCCACATGGGGAACCGATCACAAAACCATCCCCAGGACGCCCCAGAGCCCACCTTGGCAGCCCGGCCCTGCTCCAGCTCCTGTCCCTTGGCCCCCTCGTGCTCCTTCTCCCGCCACTTCTTGTGCCGGTACCGGATCTCCAGGGACGGGTCCTTCTCTGAGGAGGGGATCAAAAAAGGGGTCAGGGGGACCGTGACCCCCCAACCCGGCTCCCACCCCCAGTCCCACCCCTGCTGCTGACCCCTTCACTAAAGGACCCCCACCTCCCCCTCCCAAACTCAGCCCAGACCCCTCCCAAAACCAGGATTTTGGGATCCAGGACCCCAAAAAAGGACACCGACAGCTGCCCATCCCCTCAGACCAGACTGAGATTTCTGTGATTTTCCAGAAACCACCTAGACCCCCCAAAGTGACCCTGGATCCCCTCAAAGCAGCTCCCCAGCTCCTTATCACTGTGGCACTGCCAGCAGTATCATTTGTGGATGATCCCTTAGAGCCTCCAAAGCCCCCAGCCCCCCTCAACGTGGCACTGCCACTCCCGGATGACCCCTCAGAGCCCCCCGAGCCCCGCTCACCATGGCACTGCCGAAGATGACCCCTCAGAACCCCCCTAGAGCCCCCCCGAGCCCCGCTCACCGCGGCACTGCCGGCAGTACCACTCCCGGATGGCCTTGGCCATGCGCTCCGTGATGTTGATGCAGTCTCCATGGAACCACTCGTTGCAGTTGTCACACCCGCTGTGGGATGGGGTACACACCGAGACCCTCAGTCGGGGAGCCCCTCCAACCACCCAAGGGAGCCCCGCATCCCCTCCCCACTTTAAGGAACCCGCCCGAAGGAGCGCCCATCGCTCCTCGCTTCAAGGGACCCCTTCCAACATCCCCAGGGGCCGAGACAACCCGGGACCCCCCAACTGCCACCCTGAGAGGCATCCGGGCGCCCCCAACCACACATATCCCCTCCCGCCATCCTCTCACACCATGAAACAGCCGGGACCCCCCCGCAGCCCCTCCCTCACATCTCGAAGCAGTAGGGGAGCCCGATTCCCCCTCGGCTCCCCACTCACATCATGAAGCAGTTGATGTCCGGCTTGCGGCACACGCAATAAACCGGCGCGTTCTCCTCCCCGCCCGGGGCCGCCTCCGCGTCCGAGAATTCGCTGTCCTGAGGGGGTAATAGCGRGAGGGTGTGTGTCAGGGCCTGAGGCGGTCACCCCGCTCCCAACAGACCCCACAGACACCCTGACCTCCCCCGAACCCCTCCCATACCAACCACAAAACCCTCCCATGCCCGCGCAAACCCCCCGTTCCCCCCCCACCATCGCTGCCGCTGCCGCCGCCGCCACCGAGAGACGCCCCGGGCCAGGCCCCACCACGGCCGGAAGCGAGGGGCGGATCCGACTTCCGCTTCCGGGTAGTGGTGCCTCCGCCCACAGCATGGCGGCGACCAGGGTGGGGTATGGCGGCTGCCACAGGGAGCCGCCATGTTTGGGGAAAGTGTCACCCGCGACCCCAAAGAGACGCGTGAGACGCAGCAGTGATGGAGAAGAGTTTATTGGGAAACGTGGGGGACATCGGAGGGGCATGGAGGGGACATGGAGGGGACATTGCAGGGGGCATAGGGGGGCATATGGGGACCTGGGTGGATGTGGGACATGGGGAGACCTGAGGGGCAGTGAGGGGCAGTGGGGAGATGGGGGGGCATTGGGGAACAGGGGAAAATAGAGACATTGGGGAGCACACAGGGATCTGGGCGGATATAGGGGACACTGGGGAAAATGGGGACATGAGGGAAAATTGGGGAACATGAGGACAATGGGGGGAGCTTGAGGGCACTGGGAGACATGGGAGGGAGGGCAATGGGGAATTGGGGATACAGAGGACATGGGAGGACACAGGTCCTCCATGATGCAGATGCCCTATAGGTGACACGCTGGTGACACAGGTGCATCACRGAGGTGCCACGCAGATGCCACAGGTGTCCTGCAGGTCGTGTCCATCTTGTCTCCCATCACTCTGGCAGAGCCTCCAGGGGCTGCTGCAGCTGCTGCAGCTCCTCTGCCAACCTGGGGGTGTGGCCAGAAAAGGGGGTGGGGCCAATGGTAGGCGGGGCCCAAATGGCCCAGGTGCCACACCTGTCCCCAAGGGTCACACCATGTCCTGGAAGGGTCACACACCTGTCACGACGCTGCAGGTTCAGCTGTTGCCGGCCCAGCTCTGCCTCCAGCTGCTGCTGTGCCCCCTCCTGCTCCTGCTCCACCAATCGCCTGCAAGAATGAGGGTTAAGGGGTGGGGCCTGTGCCTGGGGGGTGGGGTCAGATTGGAGGGGTGGGGCCAAAGCTGGGCACTCACATGACCATGGGGGCTCCTGGTCCCAGCTGCTCCTCGGTCTCCATGAGACGATGCTCTGGGAAAGGGGGGGACACCGGTCAGCCCAAGGGGACACATCTGGGTCTGGGGGGGCTGAGGTGTCCAGGGGGTCACTCAGGGGCTTG
>NW_026626561.1:0-2978 GCF_030028575.1 Malurus melanocephalus
ACTTCTGCAAACATCCTCTTTAAAATGAGAGCGCAGTGTCTCGCAATTTGTCTGAACGAGAACCAATACAGACTTTCTCCCAAATCTCCTGAATAAAAGGCAGGAATCCAACGAGATAGGATGGTTTTACAGATTATATCCAAATTCTGGTGCCAGCTGTTCTTTCCCTCACACAGGTGTCTGCACGGTCATTTTTCCATCTCCTTATTTTTAAAAGAACCACTTTTAACTGCAATGTTCCATGTGGGCACCCGCCAGGATTCAGATTAACCAGCTCTCTGGGTTTATGCAGAGACAGAGGAGCACTTGTCAGCCCCGCTTGGACCCAACAGATTGAACTTCTCCGCCCCTTGGGGCACAGCTCCAGCTTAACACGGCCATCATAAACAGCTTTCTGCTCCAAAAACATTGTCCAAATAAGAGAAATCCAATCCCAACCGTGCCAGAGCAGACAGAGGTGAGGCACTCATTTCTATCTTTGTGACTCACTGGATGGAGGGGATATTGAGGCCAACAATGAATTCATGGGACATGGACAGATAAACCATCAGCAGTTTAGAAAATATTTTGTGATWTTTTTCCCACGTGATCAATCCTGTTCCTCATCTCTGCAGGAAAAGAAAATAATTTAGACCTTGTGGTTTTGATCAGGCAGACACATAAAGACAGGTTTTGCCATATTCTACCTGTCTATCAATAACTTTTCCTTAAACAGGTTAATTTTTAATATTATGTAAAGTGGTAATTTCCTCAGTAGTGGCCCTGGATTTTTACTGGCAACAGACAACAGTCAGTCTTTTCTTGCATTCTAGGAGTGACTATTACTCTTTTTTTTTTTTTTTTTTTTTTTTTTTTAATAATCCACTGTTCAGAAGACCTGCAGTATGACCTGATTCAAGGTATGGACAAGGCAGATTGGGAGGATGGTTCAGCTGCAATTCCTATTTAAAACGATCATAAACCAGATACTTTCACAATCAAACTCCCTAAAACTTTCTTCTGCTTCCTTAGAAGAGTCTAATTAGGAATCAGCCACAGGGTAATTATGTCTTCTGGAGTTTTTGGAGCTTTCAATACCATTTCAGCCAATTTTTAACAGGTTTTCATTTAATAAGTGCATTTGTATGGAAAGTGCTGTTATCAGAGCAACTCAGAAAAACTCCGGGGTTTTCCAGTGTTGGATTGTGGTGGTTGGGTTTTTGGGAGTTGCTTTTAAATACACTTTTTTTTTTAGTAATTTTGTATCTCTATTCTGTCTCCAAACACTCCAGTAAATTCTCAGCAAATTTTTTCACTGAAATTGAAACAGTGTCTTACGTTGTTTCGTGGCTTGTTTTGTTTTCCTATTTGTTTATTTAGAGGTTAGGAGGGCTCAGTTCTTTGCAGTGATGTGCTGAACCTTGGTCCTGGAACATTTTTTGTTATTGCCACAGAAGTTTTACAGGAAGGTAGACCACGTGGAAGTTTGGATGAGGAAAATATTTGTATGGAAAGTGTAACTGTGGGAGTTGTGAGCTGCCTTGTCAGTCTTTAAAAATAGGCAAGATTGGATCCAAAGTCTGTTTAGAACCTGAGACCCTAAATGTAATAATTTTAAAGATTGACTTAAAAGAGAAGTTCAAATACTCTTGGAGGCTGAGAGTGGGATGTGTGTCCCATCACAGATCTCTTCCGTCACCACCAGTCTGGGAGTTTCTGCAGCTAAGGTTCAGGATGAGGAAAATAGGAGGAATTGATGATCTAAAAGTGCCCTACAAATCCTGGGATACATCCTTAAGAGTGCACCATCCTCTTCCTCACAGTGTGCTGCTGTGTGTTTTTCTGACAACTCTTCAAACCTTTAGTAGAAACAAAAATGCCTAATGCTGAGATCAGAGATTTGGTTATTACTTTACAGTATCTGTAATAACTAAAACCTTTTTCAGCATTCAGTGGTGTATTATTTGAAGTACTGATGTGAAACTAAGGCAGGAAAATTTTAAAAAGCAGCCAACTTTTACTATTCTTTAAATCCACGCTCCTTTTACTTCTTTGGAGACTTGCAAAATGAGCCATCAATCTGAAATTATCACCTCTTTTTCTAAATTGGTTTTATGCTGTTGAGTATCTGAAAAGCACAGCCACCATAGGTGTTTCTGTGAACATCTCAGCCTAATTTTTTCTCAGCTTTTGCAATAATTTTAACAGACACACCTTGTTACTGGGGTTTGGATCAGAACAATACTCAGTGTATGAGAAGGGAGAGTTGTTCCTAAACTCTCCCCCAAACAGGGGAGATGCTGAGGTGCAGTAAAGCTGGCTTGGAGTGCAAACCCTGAACCCACTCACCAACCCAAAATCTGGTACGTTTTTGTCTGGTATTCACAGCAGTGTCTGTATTTCGTGGCAAAAACTGTGCTTTGGGCTACTTTCCAAACATAGAAATAATGGCTATTAGTGAATTTTGAAGGAATCACAACATTTTCACAATCTAAACCCCCCTGGAATGATTTGACACCCAAGTGTGAAGAATTGCAGGAAGGAACACACAGGTTATAACCATTTGCAGGTTATAACCAGTGCAGTCTGCAAATGGGAACTCAACCTCTCTGTTTACAAAATTAGACAGAGATGGGTAGCAAAGTACTTGGGTCTTATGAATCCCAAGAAATTAATTAATTACAGTAAAATCCCCAAAGAAATGAAAACTTGTCACCACCGTTGTTGAAATGTGGCAAGAAACTAAGGAGGAATCAGGATGAAATATGTGGGAGTATTTTATCCAGAAAGTGTTGAGAGAGGTGTTTTAGGGACCACTGAAGATCCTCAAGTCTGCACTTAATACTATTCAAGAGGGCAGGCAAATAAATCAGTCTGTGAATTTAAGATCACTCCGAGGTGGGTCTCTTCCAGTAGGGATTAAAGATAGTTTAAGAGAAAGAAAAAAAGCTCTGCATTTCAGTGTGAGAACCCTCTGGATTACATTTACAACCCCTTTG
>NW_026626561.1:4409-6385 GCF_030028575.1 Malurus melanocephalus
GGCTGAGACCAAAAATTACCACAAATCTTTATTAAATATCAATTGCTTCAAATTGGCATAACCTTGTGTTCTCAGCCTTGTAAATTGAATAAGGGATTTGTCCTAGAAATCTTGCTCCTTTTCAGAGCTACGTGGTCACAACTTATCCTTCTGAAAGCTGCTGTAATCAAGGATTTAAACTGAAACTCTGCCTCTGAGGAGCTCCTAGGAAAAAAAAAATCCTGCTTGTCCTCTTCATCTTCTGAGAGAGTGGCAGGCTTTGCCAGCACTCCTGGGATTACTTTGGGTAATGTCTCCAGTCCCAGACCCACAGGATGGTCAGGCCCTGTCACCGTGGGACACTCCTGGGGTTTGGTGTCATTGTCAGGGGACCCGAATTCCCTCGTTCAGAGACCACTTGGTGACACCAGTGGAGATGATCTGCAGATTTTTCACAGAAAAATCCTCTTGAGGAGTGGAATGCCATTGTGACAGACTGAAAATGCTCCCATTCTTCCCAACCTGGCTCCTGAAAGTTGTCCTCTTCAAGAGGTCATTTTTCATATCTTACCCCAAAACTGTAGTCAGGACTTGAGGAGATTTGTTGAGAGACACCAAAATCAATGATTCCACCTTGACCAAGCATTTGCTGTCCTCTCTGTGTGTTGTTTTTTGGAATAGGTAGCTTAAAATGAGACTTTTTTTCTTTAATTTTTAATAGAGTTGCCTCCTGTAATTTCTGGTTTATTATTTTTCCATTACATTAAGTTATTTTGTCACTTAGCACAATGCCACCTCATTTGTAGAATATTTTTTTCACAAATTATGTTCCTGACAGGCTCAAAATCTCAAAGGAGATGGGCTGCATTTGTTAACTACTACTCATTCCTACTGTTAACTCATAGAAATAAGGCAAACTGCTGAACATTCTGGTTAGAGAGCATTGTTTGAAAACTTTTTTGACTCTGTTCTTCATCTGTCTTGTTTTATTTTCTCTTTCCTTCTAAACATGGAACATATCTCACATACCTGGAGCTCCTGTGAGGATAAAAAACTGGAAGTGCTGCTATTAATCCCTGTCTCTGTCTCTCTCTTTAGCTAGTATCAATAGATTCAGTCTTTCCGTGACAGGCTTTTTCTGAATTTTATGAAAAAAGCTTCCCAAATTATTTGGAGAGCCCTGTATTACATTTTTATTTGCTTCCTTAACTTTTTGCTAACACTATGAGTGTATCTATGCATACAGCAAAGGTCAGCGACAAACACAGCTGTTTACAATACTCCCATGGCAAAACTTCCAGAAAAAAAAACTTTTAAAAAAATACTTTAAAAATTAATCACAAAATATTTGCCTCCTGGGGATCAAAAGAAGGCAATCCTGACAGTGTAAAGGGTTTCCCATATTTCCCATACACACACACTGCCCTGCATATTTCAAGGTGTAAACTTCCATTTCCTGGGTCTCCTTTGGGAAAGGGTTTGTTGTAAAAAAACCCTGGCAGTGCTCATTTGGACATGGATAGAAAGGATCTGCAGCTTTCAGACACAAACTAAATGTGGAAAATAAAACCAGTGAGAGATTGCAACACTGTCTGGTGGTTGTAGAATTTCACAGAAACAGGTGGAAAAGTTTTCCTGAAAGTATTCTGGGTGTGTGTAACTGTACCTAACAAATAAGCAGAGGTTTTTACATGGCACTCTGAAAAAGCTGCTTCTTTCTTAGTGCCACCAACTCCCTCTGTGCCCCTTTTCCCTCCCAAGGTGTCATTTATGGTACAGCAAATAACCTCTGGGATACATCAGAGGCTTTGGAGAATTTTTTTCCTTTTTTTCCCTGCTTTTTTTTTTTTTTTTTTTTTTTTTGTTTGTTGGTTTGTTTGTTTTTTTTGTTAGTCTTTTTTTGTTTGCTTGTGGGGCTTTTGCTTGATTGGTCAGGGATTTTTTTTTCTTTTTTCCCTTTCCTTCTTTCCCTGTAACATCTGTAGGAACTTAGTTCA
>NW_026626562.1:0-1553 GCF_030028575.1 Malurus melanocephalus
AAAGGGCACAGAAAAACGGGACCTGGAAAAATGAAATTGAAGAAGACACAGAAAAAATGTGGATTTGCTCCTCTGATTTTATGGGTTTTTCTTCAAAAAAAGGGATTTTAGTGCAGGTTTTTGGCTGGGTGGGAATTGCTTCCCAAATCTGGGCGGGAAAGCCTCAAAATTAGGGAATTGTTTGATGGGAGGGAGAAAGGGCATGGAAAAATGGATCTGGAAAAACGCAATCTGAGGAAACACAGAAAAAATGTGGATTTGCTCCTCTGATTTTATGTTTTTTTGTTGAGGAATTTCAGTCCAGGTTTTTGGCTGGGTGGGAATTGCTTCCCAAATCCGGGCGGGAAAGCCTCAAAATTCGGGAATTGTTTGATGGGAGGGAGAAAGGGAAGGGAAAAACTGGATCTGGAAAAACGCAATTAAAGAAAACACGGTAAAAACGTGGATTTGCTTCTCTGATTTTATGGGGTTTTTTTGAAGAGGCGTAATTTCAGTGCCGGTTTGTGGCTGGGTGGGGCGGGAATTGCTTTCCAAATTGGGTGTAGAAAGTCCCAAAATTAGGGAATTGTTTGATGGGAGGGAGAAAGGGCATGGAAAAGCGCAATTCGGAAAAATGCAATGCAAGAAAACGCGGTAAAAATGTGGATTTGCTTCTCTGATTTTATGTTTTTTTGTTGAGGAATTTCAGTCCAGGTTTTTGGCTGGGTGGGAATTGCTTCCCAAATCCGGGCTTAAAAGCCCCCAAAATTAGGGAATGGTTTGATGGGAGGGAGAAAGGGCATGGAAAAACAGGATCTGGAAAAACGCAATGCAAGAAAACGCAGTAAAAATGTGGATTTGCTCCTCTGATTTTATGTTTTTTTGTTAAGGAGAAATTTCAGTGCAGGTTTTTGGCTGGGTGGGAATTGCTTCCCAAATCCGGGCTGGAAAGCCCCAAAATTCGGGAATTGTTTGATGGGAGGGAGAAAGGGAACGGAAAAATGGGATCTGGAAAAATGCAATGCAAGAAAACGCGGTAAAAACGTGGATTTGCTTCTCTGATTTTTGGGGTTTTTTTGAAAAGGCGTAATTTCAGTCCAGGTTTTTGGCTGGGTGGGAATTGCTTCCCAAATCTGGGCTGGAAAGCCCCAAAATTAGGGAATTGTTTGATGGGAGGGAAAAAGGGCACAGAAAAACGGGACCTGGAAAAATGAAATTGAAGAAGACACAGAAAAAATGTGGATTTGCTCCTCTGATTTTATGGGGTTTTCTTTAAAAAAGAGGGGATTTCAGAGCAGGTTTTTGGCTGGGTGGGAATTGCTTCCCGAATCCATTCCCAGTCCTCTCCAGGGAGAATTCCCACTCCAGACTGGGAGAACTGGGTTCATTATTCCAACAGGAACATCCACGAGATGTTCCAGCTTCCCACAAAATGGGAACAAATTTTAATTACAGATATTTTTCCTAAGTTTTGATGCTTTTTTGAGCAAAAATGCCCTTCCCTGCTCCCAAAAAATGCTGGAATTTCATCCACTGACTCATCCAGCTGAGATGAGAGAGGTTGAACTCAATCC
>NW_026626562.1:2588-6904 GCF_030028575.1 Malurus melanocephalus
GTGAGAGCTGCATCCAGCCAAGTCACTCAGGCACATTAAATTGGGTGATTTTAATGAATTTTGTTAAATTAGGATAATTTAATTAAGGAATTCTGGGGTTGGGCTGGAAGGGATCCGAAAGCTTATCCAGTTTCATTCYTTTGGGACAAATCCCAASGCCTTGGACATCCCAGGGATGGAATTTCATACCCTGTGCTGGAAAAATACCTAAACCTTCATTTTCTTCCAGAAAACGCCAAATTTCCCATTTTCCCATGTGGGAACAACTCCTCGAGGGAATTCCAGTGAGGAAAATGTTTGGAAAAAATCCCAGGAATGCTGTACCTGCGTTGAGGAGCAGCTTGGCACAATCCAGGTGTTCCCTGGCACAGGCCACGTGCAGCGGTGTCCCAAAGTGACAATCGTGAGCTTCCAGGTTGGCACCGACGTCGATGAGGAGCTGCACGCACTCCGGGCTGCCTTGGGAAGGGGAAAATGGGAGAATCCATGGGGAAATGGGAGAATGGAAGGGGAAAGTGGGAGAATGTAAGGGGAAAGTGGGAGAATCCATGGGAAAATGGGAGAATGGAAGGGGAAAATGGGAGAATCCATGGGGAAATGGGAGAATCCATGGGGAAATGGGAGAATGTAAGGGGAAAATGGGAGAATCCAAGGGGGAAAATGGGAGAATGCAAGGGGGAAAACGGGAGAATCCAAGGGGCAAAATGGGAGAATCCAAGGGGAAAGTGGGAGAATGGAAGGGGAAAATGGGAGAATTCATGGGAAAATGGGAGAATGGAAGGGGAAAATGGGAGAATCCATGGGGAAAATGGGAGAATGGAAGGGGAAAATGGGAGAATGGAAGGGGAAAATGGGAGAATGTAAGGGGAAAATGGGAGAATCCAAGGGGAAAAATGGGAGAATCCAAGGGAACAAACGGGAGAATCCAAGGGACAAAATGGGAGAATCCAAGGGGAAAAATGGGAAAATCCAAGGGGAAAAATGGGAAAATCCAAGGGGAAAAATGGGAAAATCCAAGGGGAAAAATGGGAAAATCCAAGGGGAAAAATGGGAAAATCCAAGGGAACAAATGGGAGAATGTAAGGGAACAAATGGGAGAATGCAAGGGGAAAAATGGGAGAATGCAAGGGGAAAAATGGGAGAATGCAAGGGGAAAAATGGGAGAATCCAGGGAGAAAAACAGGAGAATCCAAGGGGAAAAATGGGAAAATCCAAGGGAACAAATGGGAGAATGCAAGGGGAAAAATGGGAGAATGCAAGGGGAAAATGGGAGAATGTAAGGGGAAAATGGGAGAATCCAGGGGGAAAAACAGGAGAATCCAAGGGAAAAAAATGGGAAAATCCAAGGGAACAAATGGGAGAATGCATGGGGAAAAATGGGAGAATGCAAGGGAATAAAAGGGAGAATGTAAGGGGAAAATGGGAGAATCCAGGGGGAAAAATGGGAGAATGCAAGGGGAAAATGGGAGAATGCAAGGGGAAAATGGGAGAATGCAAGGGGAAAATGGGAGAATGCAAGGGCAAAAACAGGAGAATGCAAGGGGAAAATGGGAGAATGCAAGGGGAAAAACGGGAGAATCCAGGGAGAAAAACAGGAGAATCCAAGGGAAAAAATGGGAAAATCAAGGGAACAAATGGGAGAATGTAAGGGGACAAATGGGAAAATGCAGGGGGAAAATGGGAGAATGTAAGGGGAAAAATGGGAAAATCCAAGGGGAAAAACGGGAAAATCCAAGGGACAAAATGTGAGAATCCAAGGTGACAAACCGGAGAATCCAAGGGGAAAAATGGGAGAATCCAAAGGGAAAAATGGGAGAATCCAAGGGAAAAACCAGGAAAATCCAAGTGAAAACCAGGAATGCAGCTCCAATGGGATGCTCAGAGCAGCCTGGTTTATATTTGGGGCGATGGAAATGGGGAATTTTTGTGGGTCGGTGCAATGAGAGATTTCCTTTGGGGATAAGCTGCAGAAAAGCTGGGAAAAAGCCAAGGAAAAGATAGGGAAAAACAGGGGGAAAACTGGGGGAAGAACAGGGGAAAAGCTGGGAAAAAAAAAGGGGAAAAGCTGGGGAAAAGGTGGAAAAAAAGCTGGGGGAAAACAGAATAAGCTGGGGAAAAAACGGGGAGAAGCTGGGAAAAAGGTGGGAAAAAAACTGGGGAAAAGCTGGAAAAAGCTGGGGAAAAAAGGGGAAAAGCTGGGGAAAATGTGGAAAAAAAGCAGGGGAAAAGCAGGGGGAAAGATGGAGAAAAGGTGGGGAAAGATGGAAAAAACTGGGGAAAAGCTGGAAAAAGCTGGGGAAAGCTGGAAAAAGCTGAGGAAAAACTGGGAAAAGGAAAAGGAGCAGCACAGGCAGCAGCACTTCCCAAAAAAACCACTGGGAAGAAGCTTTTCCTTCCCACCCAACAGCCTCTGAACACGGGCAGAAGTCAAACAAATTATGGTGAAATTACAACACTTCCTGCTGCTTTTTCCCTACCCCGAGCTGCAAATATCCCCGGAAAAACGCGGAAAAACCCTAAAAACATGGATAAATCCTAAAAGTGTTGGAATTACCATTCATGCAGGCCTCGTGGAGAGGGGAGGCTGTGTAGAGGGGAGGGTTGACTTTGGCTCCGTACGACAGCAGAACTTTGACACACTCGATGCTGCCCGAGGCGCAGGCGTCGCACAGCGGAGTGCTGCCGTCGATGTTCCGAGCGTCCACCTGCGGGTGGGAGAGCCTGGGATTAGGGAATGGGTTGGGAAATAATCTGGGAAAAGGGTTCTGGGATGGTGGAGTTGGTGGTGAGGTTGGCGCTGAGCTTGTCCCGGAGTGTTGCATTTGCAGGGTTTGAGATTCTGCCAGGAATGGGGATTCTCTCCCTGCTCTGTGCAGCCCATCCCAGGAGGGAATTTCCCATAATATCCAATCAGAATTCCCCCAGGCACAACTTGACTTGTTCCCTGTCAAGGTGGGGTGGAAAAAAACCCTCCTCAGCCCATGAAATTCAACTGTTCCCAGCTCTGCCAGGGCCACACTGCCCCTGTCCCCAAGTGTCACATCCACGGGGATTTAAATCTCTCCCCCCCTGCCCTGCTCAGTCCATCCCAATGTTTACAGCCCTTCCCAGGAAGGAATTTTCCATAATATCCAAACTGAATTCCCCCAGGCACAACTTGACTCGTTCTCTGACAGGGTGGGGTGGAAAAAAACCCTCAGGCCACAGAGTTCAACCATTCCCAGCTCTGCTGAGGCCACCACTGCCCCTGTCCTCAAGTGTCACATCCACGGGGATTTAAATTCCTCCAGGAATGGGGATTCCCTCCCTGCTCTGTGCAGCCCATTCCAGGAGGGAATTTCCCATAATATCCGACCTGAATCCCCCCTGGCACAACTTGAACTGTTCTCTGTCAGGGTGGGGTGGAAAAAAACCCTCAGCCCATGAAATTCAACTGTTCCCAGTTCTGCCAGGGCCACACTGCCCCTGTCCTCATCCACAGGGATTTAAATCCCTCCCTCCCTGCCCTGCTCAGTCCATCCCAATGTTTACAGCCCTTCCCAGGAAGGAATTTCCCATAATATCCAATCCGAATCCCCCCTGGCACAACTTGACCCGTTCTCTGTCAAGGTGGGGTGGAAAAAAACCCTCAGCCCACAAAATTCAACTGTTCCCAGCTCTCCCAGGGCCACACTGCCCGTCCTCAAGTGTCACATCCACAGGGATTTAAATCCCTCCTGGAATGGGGATTCCCTCCCTGCTCTGTGCAGCCCATTCCAGGAGGGAATTTCCCATAATATCCAATCCAAATCCCCCCTGGCACAACTTGACTCGTTCCCTGTCAAGGTGGGGTGGAAAAAAACCCTCCTCAGCCCATGAAATTCAACTGTTCCCAGCTCTGCCAGGGCCACACTGCCCCTGTCCTCAAGTGTCACATCCACGGGGATTTAAATTCCTCCAGGAATGGGGACTCCACCTCTGCCAGGCTGGACAGCCCCTTCCATGAAGGAATTTTCCCAATATCCAAACCAAACGCTCCCTGGTGCAATTTGAGACTGTTCACTCTCCTCCTGTCCCTGTTCCCTGGGATGAGATCCCAAATCCCCTCCGGCTGCACCCTCCTGTCAGGGAGTTGTGCAGAGCCACAAAGTCCCCCCTGATCCCATTTTTTCCAGGCTTCTTCCCCTTTCCCAGCTCCCTCAGCCACTCCAGACCCCGCTCCAGCCCCTTCCCAGCTCCCTCAGCCTCTCCAGGGGCTCCAGACCCAACTCCAGCCCCTTCCCAGCTCCCTAAGCCACTCCAGACCCTGCTCCAGCCCCTTCCCAGCTCCCTCAGCC
>NW_026626563.1:0-1443 GCF_030028575.1 Malurus melanocephalus
GTTTTGGTGACAGTGACACCAGTTTGTCCCCACAGTTTTGGGGATGGTAACGCTGTTTTGTGCTGGGCTGTTACTACTCAGAGTTACTGGAGGTCACTGGTGGTCATTTCCTGTGGTCACTGCTGGTCACTGCTGGTCACTGCTGGTTCCCAGTGGTCACTGGTGGTCACTGCTGGTCACTGGTGGTCACTGGTGGTCACTGCTGGTCACCATTGCCCATATCCCCTCAGGGCACAGCGGTGGTGGCACCATGAGCCCCTCAGCAGCCGTCCCTGTCCCCGTCCCGGTGGTCACTGCTGGTCACTGGTGGTTCCCAGTGGTCACTGCTGGTCACTGCTGGTCACCGTTGCCCGTGTCCCCACAGGGCACAGCGGCGGTGGCACCATGAGCCCCTCAGCAGCCGTCCCTGTCCCCGTCCCCGTCCCCGTCCCTGTCCCGGTGGCTGTTGGTGGTCACTGGTGGTCACTGGTGGTCACTGGTGGTCACTGCTGGTCACTGCTGGTCACTGGTGGTCACTGCTGGTTCCCAGTGGTCACTGGTGGTTCCTGCTGGTCACTGGTGCCCGTGTCCCCACTGTGTCCCCACAGGGCACAGCGGCGGTGGCACCATGAGCCCCTCAGCAGCCGTCCCTGTCCCCGTCCCCGTCCCCGTCCCCGTCCCAGTGGCTCTTGGTGGTCACTGCTGGTCACTGGTGGTTCCCAGTGGTCACTGGTGGCTCCTGGTGGTCACTGCTGGTTCCCAGTGGTCACTGCTGGTCACCATTGCCCATATCCCCACAGGGCACAGCAGTGGTGGCACCATGAGCCCCTCAGCAGCCGTCCCTGTCCCCGTCCCTGTCCCCGTCCTGGTGGTTCCTGGTGGTCACTGGTGGTCATTGGTGGTTTCCTGTGGTTCCCAGTGGTCACTGGTGGTCACTGCTGGTCACTGCTGGTCACTGGTGGTCACTGCTGGTCACTGCTGGTCACTGCTGGTCACCATTGCCCATGTCCCCACAGGGCACAGAGGTGGTGGCACCATGAGCCCCTCAGCAGCCGTCCCTGTCCCCGTCCCCGTCCCCGTGCCGGTGGCCGTCACCGTCCCGGCCGGCAGGATGCTGCTCGCCCTGGCCCTGGCCTGCGCCAGCCCCTTCCTGGAGCCTCCGGCCGCTCCTCGCCGGACGCTCAACGTGGCGGTCATCCTGAGCGGCTCCTCGTACGGCCCCGCCGGGCCGCGCCTGGCGCCCGGAACCTTCCGGAACCTTTCCCTGGAGGTGAACCCGGTGGGCGTGGTGCTCAACGACACCAACCCGCGCAGCCTGATCGTGCGGCTGTGCGACGTGCTGTCGTCGCTGCGCATCCACGGCGTGGTGTTCGAGGACGACACGCGCTCCGAGGCCGTGGCGCACATCCTGGACTTCATCTCGGCGCAGACCTCGGTGCCCATCATCGGCGTCAACGGCGGCTC
>NW_026626563.1:2106-5989 GCF_030028575.1 Malurus melanocephalus
GCCATCGTCCTCACGCCAAAGGTGACACCCCGATGTCCCCAGAGCCCCATAGGGACTCCTGAATGTCCCCAAACCCAACTGTCCCCAAACCCAAACCATGTCCAGAGCTCGGTGCCCATCATCGGCGTCAACGGCGGCTCCGCCATCGTCCTCACGCCAAAGGTGACATTCCCAATGTTCCCAGAGCCAACCGAGTGTCCTCAGTGTCACTGGCACCAAACCTGACCCCAACCCAACCCTAACTGTGTATGGTGTCACCCAACTGTCCCCAAACCCCAACCGTGTCCAGAGCTTGGTGCCCATCATCGGCATCAACGGCGGCTCCGCCATCGTCCTCACACCAAAGGTGACATTCCCAATGTCCCCAAACCCAACTGTCCCCAAACCCAACTGTCCCCAAACCCAAACAGCGTCCAGACCTCGGTGCCCATCATCAGCGTCAACGGCGGCTCGGCCATCGTCCTCACGCCAAAGGTGACACCCCCGTGTCCCCAAACCCAACTGTCCCCAAACCCGATCCCAACTGTCCCCAAACCCAACTGTCCCCAAACCCCAACCATGTCCAGACCTCGGTGCCCATCATCGGCATCAACGGCGGCTCGGCCATCGTCCTCACGCCAAAGGTGACAGCCCAATGTCCCCAGAGCCAACCGAGTGTCCTCAGTGTCACTGTCACCAAACCTGACCCCAACCCAACCCTAACTGTGTATGGTGTCACCCAACTGTCCCCAAAGCCAAACCATGCCCAGACCTCGGTGCCCATCATCGGCGTCAACGGCGGCTCGGCCATCGTCCTCACGCCAAAGGTGACACCCACAATGTCCCCAGAGCCCTGTAGGGACTCCTGAATGTCCCCAAACCCAACCCAACTGTCCCCAAACCCAACTGTCCATCATCGGCGTCAACGGCGGCTCGGCCATCGTCCTCACGCCGAAGGTGACGCCCCTGTGTCCCCAGAGCCAAGCAAGTTGTGACTGGCACTGACCCCAGCCGTGTCCAGAGCATCCAACTGTCCCCAAACCCACCTGTCCCCAGTGTGGCCATCCCCACTCTGTGTCCACATCCCCAAGGTGACTGTCCCCAGCGTGACCCGACTGTCCCCACACTGTGTCCCCGACCCCAATGTGACCCAACCGTCCCCAAGGTGACCGTCCCCAATGTGACCATCCCCACACTGTGTCCCTGTCCCCAATGTGACTGTCCCCAATGTGACGTCCCCATGCTGTGTCCCTGTTCCCAATGTGACCATCCCCGGTCTGTGTCCCTGTCCCCAATGTGACCGTCCCCATTCTGTGTCCCTGTCCCCAATGTGACCATACCCAAGGTGACTGTCCCCGCCCTGTGTCCCCTGTCCCCAATGTGACCCAACCATCCCCAACGTGACCATCCCCGCCTTGTGTCCCTTTTCCCAACGTGACCATCCCCAACGTGACCCAACCGTCCCCAAGATGACCCCACCGCCCCCAAGGTGACCATCCCCAAGGTGACAATCCCCACGCTGTGTCCCTGTCCCCAATGTGACCCAAGCATCCCCAACATGACCGTCCCTGCACTGTGTCCCTGTCCCCAAAGTGACCGTCCTCAACGTGACCCAACCGTTCCCAATGTCCCTGTCCTCAAGGTGACCATCCCCAAGGTGACCGTCCCCGCCCTGTGTCCCTGTCCCCAAGGTGACCATCCCCACGCTGTGTCCCTGTCCCCAATGTCCCTGTCCCAAGGGTGACTGTCCCCAAGGTGACCATCCCCATGCTGTGTCCCTGTTCCCAATGTGACCATCCCCATGCTGTGTCCCTGTTCCCAATGTCCCTGTCCCCAAGGTGACTGTCCCCACGCTGTGTCCCTGTCCCCAAGGTGACCATCCCCACGCTGTGTCCCTGTCCCCAAGGTGACCATCCCCATGCTGCGTCCCTGTCCCCAAGGTGACCATCCCCATGCTGTGTCCCTGTTCCCAATGTCCCTGTCCCCAAGGTGACNGCTGCGTCCCTGTCCCCAAGGTGACCATCCCCATGCTGTGTCCCTGTTCCCAATGTCCCTGTCCCCAAGGTGACCATCCCCATGCTGTGTCCCTGTTCCCAATGTCCCTGTCCCCAAGGTGACCATCCCCACGCTGTGTCCCTGTCCCCAAGGTGACCATCCCCAAGGTGACCATCCCCAAGGTGACCGTCCCCCCTCTGTCCCCCTCCCCACAGGAGAAAGGCTCCACGTTCCTGCAGCTGGGCTCCTCCACGGAGCAGCAGCTCCGCGTCATCTTCGAGCTGCTGGAGGAGTACGACTGGACGTCCTTCGCCGTGGTCACCACGCTGCTGCCGGGCTACGAGGACTTTGTGGACTACGTGGAGGTGCTGACCGACAGCAGCTTCATCGGCTGGGAGCACCGCGGCGTGGTCACCCTGAACCTGACGGACGACCCCGAGGGCGCTCGGACGCGGCGGCAGCTGCGCGAGGTGACGGCGCAGATCCGGCTGCTCTACTGCTCGCGCGACGAGGCCGAGGCCGTGTTCCGCGCCGCCCGCGACGCCGGCCTGGCCGGCCCGGGCTACGTCTGGTTCGTGGTGGGCACCAACCTGGGCGGCGGCGGCGAGCGGCTGCCCGAGCACGCTCCGGCCGGGCTGTTCGCCGTGCTGTCGGCCGGCTGGAGGGACGACCTGCAGCACCGCGTGCGCAACGGAGTGGCCATCGTGGCCAAGGGCGCCGAGGCGCTGCTGCGCGACTACGGCTTCATCCCCGAGTTCAACAAGGACTGCCGGGCGCCCAACGGTAGCCACGGGGCCGACAACCTGCACAGGTGAGGGGCTGGGACATGGCGGGGTGGCATTGTCACTGGTGGGGGTGGCATTGGCCAAGGGTTTCATCCCCGAGTTCAACAAGGACTGCCGGGCGCCCAACGGCAGCCACGGGGCTGACAACCTGCACAGGTGAGGGGCTGGGACACAGAGGGGTGGCATTGTCACTGGTATTGTCACTGGTGGGGGTGGCATTGTCACTGGTGGGGGTGGCACTGGCCAAGGGCTTCATCCCCGAGTTCAACAAGGACTGCCGGACGCCCAACGGCAGCCACGGGGCTGACAACCTGCACAGGTGAGACATGGTGGGGTGGCATTGTCACTGGTATTGTCACTGGCATTGTCACTGGTGGGGGTGGCACTGGGACATGGCAGGGTGGCATTGTCACTGGTGGAGGTGGCACTGGGACATGGCGGGTGTGCCACTACGGCTTCATCCCCGAGTTCAACAAGGACTGCCGGGCACCCAACGGCAGCCACGGGGCTGACAACCTGCACAGGTGAGACATGGCAGGGTGGCATTGTCACTGGCATTGTCACTGGTATTGTCACTGGTATTGTCACTGGTATTGTCACTGGTGGGGGTAGCACTGGGACATGATGGGGCTTTGGACACGTTCAGGTGGCTCTAGACACGGTTGGGTTTGGGGACAATTGGGGACGTTTGGGGGGTTCTGGACACAGTTGGGGTTTGGGGACAGCAGGATTGGGGACACTCAGGTGTCCCTGACCACGCTGGGGACACCGAGGTGAACCTGACCATGGAGACACTCAGGTGACCCTGACCATGTTGGGGGTGGTGTTGGGGACACTGAGGTGACCCTGCCCATGGGGACACTGAGGTGACCCTGCCCATGGGGACACCGAGGTGACCCTGCCCATGTTGGGGACACCGAAGTGACCCTGCCCATGGGGACACCGAGGTGACCCTGCCCATGTTGGGGACACTCAGGTGACCCTGACCATGGGGACACTCAGGTGACCCTGCCCATGTTGGGGACACCGAGGTGACCCTGCCCACGTTGGGGACACCGAGGTGACCCTGCCCATGGGGACACCAAGGTGACCCTGCCCATGTTGGGGACACCGAGGTGACCCTG
>NW_026626564.1:0-1842 GCF_030028575.1 Malurus melanocephalus
TTTGCTGCCAAATGACACCGAGACGGGTGACAATGACACCGAGACGGGTGACAATGACACCGAGACGGGTGACAATGACACCGAGACGGGTGACATTCACCCAGCAGAACGCTCCGAGCTGGAAACGGGGACGGGAATTGTGTGACAGAGGAAATGAAGTGACAGTGCTGGCACCGGGATGTGCCAGAGGGATCCAATACCCCGATAGTGGCATGGGGTTTATTCCAGATTGTTCCATCACCCTTTATGTGACACTGAGTTTATCTTCGGGGTTTCCATCACCCTTTTTGTGGCGCTGGGTTTGTGCCAGGGGGATCCATGACCCCAATGGTGGCCCTGGGTTTATCCCAGAGGTTTCCATCACCCCGATGGTGGCCCTGGGTTTATTCCAGATTGTTCCATCACCCTTTACGTGGCACTGGATTTGTCCCAGAGGGATCCAATACCCTGGACATGGCATTAGGTTTGTTCCAGAGGGTTCCATCACCCTTTTTGTGGCACTGGGTTTATTCCTGAGGGTTCCATCACCCTTTATGTGGCACTGGGTTTACCCCTAGGGATTCCATCACCCTTTTTTAGACACTGGGTTTGTCCCAGAGGGTTCCATCACTCTGATGATGGCACTGGGTTTATTCCAGAGGGTTCTATTACCCTTTTTGTGGCACTGGGTTTATTCCAGAGGGATCCAATATCCTGGACATGGCATTAGGTTCGTCCCAGAGGGTTCCATCACCCTTTTTGTTGCACTGGGTTTATTCCAGAGGGTTCCATCTCCCCGATGGTGGCACTGGGTTTATTCCAGATGGTTCCATCACCCTTTTTGTGGTGCTGGGTTTATTCCAGGGGGTTCCATCACTTTTGAGTTTATCCCTGCGGGTTCCATCACCCTTTTTGTGTCACTGGGTTTGTCTCTGGGGTTTTCATCACCCCGATGGTGGCACTGGGTTTATTCCAGATGGTTCTATCACCCTTTTTGAGGCACTGGGTTTATTCCAGGGGGTTCTATCACTTTTGAGTTTGTCCCTGGGGGATCCATAACCCCAATGGTGTCACTGGGTTTATTCCAGAGGGTTCCATCACCCTTTATGTGGCACTGGGTTTGTGCCAGGGGGATCCAGGACCCCAATGGTGGCACTGGGTTTATCTTTGGGGGTTCCATCACCCCGATGGTGGCACTGGGTTTGTTCCAGATGGTTCCATCACCCTTTTTGAGGCACTAGGTTTATTCCAGAGGGTTCCATCACCCCAATGGTGGCACTGGGTTTATCTTTGGGGGTTCCACCACCCCGATAGTGGCACTGGGTTTATTCCAGACGGTTCTATCACTTTTGAGTTTATCCCTGGGGTTCTCATCACCCCAATGGTGGCACTGGGTTTATTCCAGATGGTTCCATCACCCCTGATATGGCACTGGGTTTGTGCCAGAGGGATCCATGACCCCAGTGGTGGCCCTGGGTTTATTCCAGAAGGTTCCATCACCCCGATGGTGGCATTGGGTTTGTCCCAGGGGGTTCCATCACTTTTGAGTTCATCCCTGGGGTTCTCATCACCCTTTATGAGGAACTGGGTTTATTCCAGAGGGATCCATTACCCTTAAGGTGGCACTGGGTTTATTCCAGAGGGTTCCATCACCCCGATGGTGGCACTGGGTTTATCTTTGGGGGTTCCATCACCCTTTTTGTGGCACTGGGTTTATCTTTGGGGTTTCCATCACCCTTTTTGTTGCACTGGGTTTATTCCAGAGGGATCCATCACCCCGATGGTGGCACTGGGTTTATCTTTGGGGGTTCCATCACCCCGATGGTGGCACTGGGTTTATCTTTGGGGGTTCCATCACCCCGA
>NW_026626564.1:2132-4128 GCF_030028575.1 Malurus melanocephalus
TTCCATCACCCCGATGGTGGCACTGGGTTTATCCCAGAGGGTTCCATCACCCCGATGGTGGCACTGGGTTTATCCCAGAGGGTTCCATCACCCCGATGGTGACACTGGGTTTATCTTTGGAGTTTCCATCACCCCGATGGTGGCACTGGGTTTATCTTTGGGGGTTTCATCACCCCGATGGTGGCACCGGGTTTGTTCCAGGGGGTTCTATCACTTTTGAGTTTATTCCAGGGGATGGCACTGGGTTTATTGTTTATCCCGATGGTGGCACTGGGTTTATCCCTGGGGGTTCCATCACCCCGATGGTGGCACTGGGTTTATTCCAGAGGTTTCCATCACCCTTTTTGAGGCACTGGGTTAATCTTTGGGGTTTCCATCACCCCGATGGTGGCACTGGGTTTATCTTTGGGGTTTCCATCACCCCGATGGTGGCACCGGGTTTATCCCAGAGGGATCCATCACCCCGATGGTGGCACTGGGTTTATCTTTGGGGTTTCCATCACCCTTTTTGTGGCACTGGGTTTGTCCTTGCGGGTTCCATCACCCTTTTTGTGGCACTGGGTTTATTCCAGATGGTTCCATCGCCCTTTTTGTGGCACTGGGTTTGTTCCAGAGGGATCCAATACCCCAGACATGACATTTGGTTTATTCCAGAGGGTTCCATCACCCGATAGTGGCACTGGGTTTGCCCCCAGGGATTCCATCACCCTTTTTTAGGCACTGGGTTTATTCCATAGGGTTCTATCACTTTTGAGTTTGTCCCTGGAGGATCTATAACCCCAATGGTGGCCCTGGGTTTATCCCAGATTGTTCCATCACCCCAATAGTGGCACTGGGTTTGTGCCAGGGGGATCCAACACCCCAATGGTGGCACTGGGTTTATTCCAGAGGGTTCTATCACCCTTTAGGCGGCACTGGGTTTGTCCCAGAGGGATCCAATACCCCTAAGGTGGCACTGGGTTTGTGCCAGGAGAATTCATCACCCCTGATATGGCACTGCTTTTATCCCAGAGGGTTCTATCACCCTTTTTGTGGCACTGGGTTTATTCCAGAGGGTTCCATCACCCCAATGGTGGCACCAGGTTTATCTTTGGGGGTTCCATCACCCCGATGGTGCCACTGGGTTTGTCCCTGGGGGTTCCATCGCCTTGGATGTGGCACTGGGTTTATCTTTGGGGGTTCCATGACCCCAATGGTGGCACCGGGTTTGTGCCAGGGGGTTCCATCACCCTTTTGTGTCACTGGGTTTGTCTCTGGGCGTTTCATCACCCCGATGGTGGCACTGGGTTTATTCCAGAGGGTTCCATCACCCCGATGGTGGCACTGGGTTTATTCCAGAGGGTTCCATCACCCCGATGGTGGCACTGGGTTTATCTTTGGGGTTTCCATCACCCCAATGGTGGCACTGGGTTTGTTCCAGAGGGATCCAATACCCCAGACATGACACTAGGTTCATTCCAGAGGATTCCATCACCCCAATAGTGGTCCTGGGTTTATTCCAGAGGGATCCAATACCCCAGACATGACACTAGGTTCATTCCAGAGGATTCCATCACCCCGATGGTGGCACTGGGTTTATTCCAGAGGGTTCCATCACCCCGATGGTGGCACTGGGTTTATCTTTGGGGTTTCCATCACCCCGATGGTGGCACTGGGTTTATTCCAGAGGGTTCCATCACCCTTTTTGTGGCACCGGGTTTATCTTTGGGGGTTCCATCACCCCAATGGTGGCACTGGGTTTATCTTTGGGGGTTCCATGACCCCAGACATGACATTTGGTTTATTCCAGACGGTTCCATCACCCCGATGGTGGCACTGGGTTTATTCCAGAGGGATCCATCACCCCAATACGGCACTGGGTTTATTCCAGAGGGTTCCATCACCCCGATGGTGGCACTGGGTTTATCTTTGGGGGTTCCATCACCCCGATAGTGGCACTGGGTTTATCCCAGAGGGTTCCATCACCCCGATGGTGGCACTGGGTTTATCTTTGGGG
>NW_026626564.1:6914-9390 GCF_030028575.1 Malurus melanocephalus
CACTGGGTTTATCTTTGGGGGTTCCATCACCCCGATGGTGGCACTGGGTTTATCTTTGGGGGTTCCATCACCCTCTATGTGGCACTGGGTTTATTCCAGATGGTTCCATCACCCTTTTTGTGTCACTGGGTTTGTCTCTGGGGGTTCCATCACCCCGATGGTGGCACTGGGTTTATTCCAGAGGGATCCATCACCCCAATGGTGGCACTGGGTTTATCCTTGAGGGTTCCATCACCCTTTTTGTGGCACTGGGTTTATCTTTGGGGGTTCCATGACCCCAATGGTGGCACTGGGTTAATTCCAGAGGGTTCCATCACCCCGATGGTGGCACTGGGTTTGTTCCAGAGGGTTCCATCGCCTTGGATGTGGCACTGGATTTGTCCCAGAGTGATCCAATACCCCAGACATGACATTGGGTTTATTCCAGAGGGTTCCATCACCCCGATGGTGGCCCTGGGTTTATTCCAGAGGGTTCCATCACCCCTGATATGGCACTGGGTTTGTGCCAGGGGGTTCTATCACTTTTGAGTTTATCCCTGGGGTTCCTATCACCCTTTTTGTGGCACTGGGTTTATTCCAGATTGTTCCATCACCCTTTTTGAGGCACTGGGTTTGTCCCTAGGGATTCCATCACCCTTTTTTAGGCACTGGGTTTATTCCAGAGGTTTCCATCACCCTTTTTGAGGCACTGGGTTTATTCCAGAGGGATTCAATACCCTGGGCATGGTATTAGGCTTGTCCCAGAGGGTTCCATCACCCTGATACGCCACTGGGTTTATTCCAGAGGGTTCCATCACCCTTTTTGAGGCACTGGGTTTATCCCTGGGGGTTCCATCGCCTTGGATGTGGCACTGGGTTTGTCCCAGAGGGATCCAATACCCCAGACATGACATTTGGTTTATTCCAGAGGGATCCATCACCCCGATGGTGNGGGTTCCATCGCCTTGGATGTGGCACTGGGTTTGTCCCAGAGGGATCCAATACCCCAGACATGACATTTGGTTTATTCCAGAGGGATCCATCACCCCGATGGTGGCACTGGGTTTATCTTTGGGGTTTCCATCACCCTTTTTGTGGCACTGGGTCTGTCTCTGGGGGTTCATCACCCCGATGGTGGCCCTGGGTTTATTCCAGATTGTTCCATCACCCTTTTTGTGGCACTGGGTTTATTCCAGAGGGATCCAATACCCCAGACATGGCCTTAGGTTCGTCCCAGAGGGTTCCATCACCCTTTTTGTGGCACTGGGTTTATTCCAGAGGGTTCCATCACCCCGATGGTGGCCCTGGGTTTATTCCAGATTGTTCCATCACCCTTTTTGAGGCACTGGGTTTATTCCAGAGGGTTCCATCACCCTCTGTGTGGCACTGGGTTTGTCCCTGGGGATCCATCACCCTTTTTGTGGCACTGGGTTTTTCCCAGAGGTTTCCATCACCCTTTTTGTGGCACTGGGTTTATTCCTGAGGGTTCCATCACCCTTTTTGTGGCACTGGGTTTATTCCAGAGGGATCCAATACCCTGGACATGGCATTAGGTTTGTCCCAGAGGGTTCCATCACCCCTGATATGGCACTGGGTTTATCCCAGGGGGTTCTATCACTTTTGAGTTCATCCCTGGGGTTCCCATCACCCTTTATGTGGCACTGGGCTTGTCCCAGAGGGATCCAATACCCCGATGGTGGCCCTGGGTTTGTGTCAGGGGGATCCATGACCCCAATGGTGACACTGGGTTTATTCCAGACGGTTCCATCACCCCGATGGTGCCACTGGGTTTATCTTTGGGGTTTCCATCACCCCAATGGTGGCACCGGGTTTATCCCTGCAGGTTCCATCACCCTGATGGTGGCACTGGGTTTATCTTTGGGGTTTCCATCACCCAAAGAGCTCCAAGGCATCAAATCCAACCCGTGTCTGATCCCACCTTTCACCCGCCCGGAGCGCTGACAGCCAGGTCCAGCTGCAACAGCAGCATTTCCAAACCTTTGTTTTTCCCTCCCCTGGGCCCTGAACATTTTTTTCAATTGCATCTTATAAATATTTTCTCTTTTATTCACTTCCCTCATCCCGCAGACATTTTGGAGTTTTTACAGAGCTGCTGAAATGGGTAAGAACAGTTTAAAACACACAAATCTCCCCCTCTAAAGAGATTTTTTCCTTCTCTCCTCCTCATTTTTTCCTTCTTGTAATTTAATTTCTTTTTATTCTTTCTCTGCTGGAAGCAGCACGGAATGGTTTGGGCTGGAAGGGTCACCTGGTCCAACCTGGGACAATTCCAGCAAAACAGAGCTGAGGGATTTCCTGTCAACCTTGTCACAAAAATTGTGCTGAATTCTTTCACCCGGTGACTCGTGAGCAGTTCTGTGTCTGGAAGGAACCTGATGCCCACACTCGTTGCCATTCACCTGATAGAAGAGGTCAGGATCTTTCAAAAAAAAAACACCTTTTCCATCTGAAGATGAGAATTCATCCATTCAAAAGC
>NW_026626565.1:0-6154 GCF_030028575.1 Malurus melanocephalus
GAAGAGGAAGAGGAAGAGGAAGAGGAAGAGGAAGAGGAAGAGGAAGAGGAAGAGGAAGAGGAAGAGGAAGAGGAAGAGGAAGAGGAAGAGGAAGAAATGTGAATTCTGACTTTTTGTTCCCAGCCTTGAATGAAGAAGATATCAATGAGATTGATTTGTGCATGGTAATGAATAAACTTCTGCCACTTCAAAATGGCACAGACATAAAATCAGGTACTTGAGTCTCTTTGTCTTCCCTTATTTTCAAAAATAAATGACTCCTGCCACCTGAAATTGTCTGTGCATTGCCACTTCTGTACATCCTTCCCACAATCCTGTCTGATTTGATAATTGAGCCCCTGCCATTCTTTTTGGGTTCACACCCCAGGAACCTCCAAATCAAAATTTCCTCATTGAGGTCCACCAAAGGCAGATACACAAATGCAGAGACAAACATCATAGCCCTGAATTCAGGACTAAATTAAACAGACACCAGCACTGAAATTAAAACAAGGCCTGAAGAATCATGGTAAAGTGTTATTTATGGAAGGGCCAAGTGTTTCTATTTCTATTTCTATTCCAGTTTGCAGGCTGCACTGATATCTGTGCAGCAATGAAAAAAAAAAAAATCCCAGGGGAAAAAAGAGAGGAGAGCCATGGGAATCTGAATTTACAGCTCATGGACAATAAAGAATTTATTTGGAACTGGGGTGAGGATTTCATAACCCTGGTCTTACACAATTTCCAAACAAGGTGTTTAAGCAGAGGCATCAGGTGAGATTTGATGTCTTTTTGTGACGAGGATAAGTAAAGAAAAAGAGCAAAAATGGACAATGAAAAGCAAAAGATTGCCAAGGTTTGTGGGGAGAGAGAATATCCTATAACTAACAGCTATGATAAGGAAAAAAAAAAGGAGAAGCTGCTCAGCATCTAAGTCTTTCTTGTGTTGTTTACCTGGATCATCTACAAGGACCATTACTACAACACAACAAGTAGATTTTATTCCATTTCAGAGCTGGGAATAAAATGTAGTATATTGTGTAAAAGGAAAAATTAAAGGATCCTGAAAAAAAGGCAGTTGAGAGAAATTCCAACCACAATTTTCAGCGACCTAAAGAGTAGCTAACAAAAACACAGGGAGAGATATTTCTTAAAAGAACACAGTAAAAAGACATGAAGGAGAAGTCATGGCTGTGCCATGGGAAAATTCAACTAAATGTAAGGGAAAAAACTGACAAAAATTGACAGTCATTGGCATGGCTTGCCCAGAGAGTTTTCTAAAATTTCATCTCTAGTAGTAAGAACACAGAATGTTCCATCCAATTAAGCTCTCTGTTCAAATTCCAGATGCCTCTCTATTTGGGAAACATATTATGCCCAGGTCACATTCCTGTGTTTAACTAAGTTTACAGTCACTCCCTTTTCTTGAAATACTTGAGAGCTTTTTGTTCCTGCATGTTCTGAAGTGTCATCATTTATTGCCACAGGCACCATGGCTATATTTAACTAATAATGACAGCAGTTGTCATTAGATTTTAAACTCACTAACACTAGGCTGACATATTATTTGAAGTATGTCTTAATACTAAATTTGATTAAAATTACAAACATCCCATCTTCTCTGCCAATCAACGTATTTCATCCCCTCGCCCTGACCTTTTCTATGAACTCTTAGGGGAAATAGGTCATGGCATTAGGGTCCATTTAAACCAAAGAAAGTCCCCAGATTGTGAAAGGAATCCCTTATTCACAAACTAGAAACACAAATAAAAGTTTAAGTTCATCAAAGAATCATCAATATTTTTCTTTTTTTTGGGGTGTGTGTGTGATAGGACTCCAAAACATAGAATTTACTTCACAAAAATCATTTTACGATTCCTTTCAAACAATGAAGCTACTTTGGGAAATAATTGAAAATATGCAAATGACTAGCAATTAAAATTGCTAATATGTCTAACTGAACTGGGAATCAATAGTGAAAACTGAGCAAAAATTCCTATGAATACACTTGAGCACTCCAGAAGCAAAGAAATTTGTCTGAAGAAATAAAAAAAMTTGGTGTTGARTTAAAAAGAAGCAATTCACATTTGYTCATGYAATTTCATATGAATCCTTACCTTCCTTACACTCGAGTAAACACAAAATTATTTGGGGATTAAATAGGTGTAAATGCCAAACAGAATAAACAAGACAAGCCCTGAAGAGACTGCAGCAAAAATGCAGAATGATAGAAACTTATAGAGCCTGGATGAAATGTTCAAAATCTCAGGCTCTTTGGCTGCCAAGCCAAGCTCAGTTGATGGGTTGATAATTCACGATGCAGCCAATTTTCTTCCATTTAGCAGAGAGAAGAGGAAGAATGTCTCTCAGCCCCCATGGCTCCATTTTTATCCTCACCATTCCTCGCCATTTTTATCCTGAACTTATGTCCATTGGATCTAAAATGACAATGGTTGGAAGATTATCTGTCCTGTTCAGGATTTGAATGAATTTCTGCATTTGGCACGGCTGGTAATCATTTTTGGTTCAGGGTGTTTTTATGTCATTGAACTTGCAAATATTTATATTTGACTACACACGTAAAAAGTCTGTCTGATTTCCATGGCATCTCTTGGACATATTTGGGTTTTACACTCTATTACTGATTTTCCCTTCCCATGTAAAAAAGATTTGTTGCTGACATTTGACCTTGTTATCTGTGCATTAAGGACTCGAAAGCAGCCATCAGTATTTTTTTACTGACCATTCACTCTACTCTGTGCTCTCTACCCACTCTTGGGCTAGAGAAAAAAAATATTAAAAAAATATAAAATAGGTACTATCTGAATTTCCACATCTCCAAATCCTATCTTCAGTATAATGTGGCTTTTTTTTTGTATCTGTCTATTCATTATATGCATAATTAATTTTTATATAAGTAAAATAAGATACTATGGAATGTTTCACAGAGAATTTACAAATGATTTTGAGCACACAATTCTACGCTGTGAACTCTCCTCTTCCAGTTCCATTAAACTTGCAAACAGGGGTGTTAAAAGGCCTATTTTCTGCTATTGGTGGCTTTTCTACTTACAGCAGTGACTTTTTGCTGTTATACTTACCCTTTTAATGGACACACAATATGTTACTCCGTGCCCAAGCTCACCTACTCTTTCTTTTCTCAAAAGACAAGGCACATCTGCCACCTGCTCTAGTCTGTGTCCCAGCAACAACTGTCGAGCAGCAAAAAGATTGATTATCAGTCAAAAACCATTCAACAACACCAGATTTTGGTAGGTTAAGCTTGCTGATCCAGCAAGAGATGGTGTGAAATTTTCAGCGGCGTGTGCCAACATTTTGGTGTGCTAAAAGAACAGCAGTGCATGTCACGATGAAACACAGCCAAAGATATGCAGACAAAGCACAGAAGTTTTTGTTTTGAACTTGGCTTGCAGGAGGAAAATGAGAGAAAGAAAAAAAAGACTCACTTAATGACTTTGAAAATATATCAAAAGACTCAAGTCATATGCATGGAAAAAGTAGAAAAACTGTACCAGTGAAGAATTTGTGACAGAGTTAGTCCTGTAAAAATAATGCAATAATAAGGTTGTGTAAATGATTCATACGGCACAAATAACACATTTATCACACATTTTTGCAAGAATAAAAACACATAAAAGGTCTGTGCCTTTCCCTGAATATACAGATCATTAGTTACAGCCATTCTATGATTGCATCACCTGGATCATACTCAGAATAATTTTTAGGTTATCAAAAGCAGATTATAATATATTAAATTGGTTATGTAAGACACAGGCTTASTAATTTAAGTTTYCTTCATAAACACCTCCWTGAATATGTAAACAAGCCTTTAATTACTGGGCTCACATCATAAAGGCCCTGCTAATTAGTGTTAGATGTTTATGCTTAGAGAGAGAGCCATAAAGTAGGGATTTTTTTAGTCAAATAGACAATAATGAGTACAATATAAGCATTGTCTTGAAATGTGTTTGTAGCATTGTGAATCTGTTAAAATTAGTGAGCAACCATATGAATATATTGAAATTTTGAATCAATGATTTAACGTTAAAACACGTCCCCTAATACTTTGCAAGGTAAGAAATGTTATTTAAAATCTGTGCAGAAAAAATGAAACCAAAAACTTGTTTCTAAAGATTTCACATTTAAAAGAAAAAATTGCCCCAAACAGCAAAGAAATCTATATATAACATACATACAATATACATACAAATATGCAAATTATGGGAATGGTTTGCTCTTGTTTTTCTTTGCAGTCCCTAACTTTCAAAAAAATCTACTAGACAATTTGCTACTACAAGATCATAAAAAATTCAATGTTTCATGTTATGTTAAACAATTGATTTTGTTTACACTTCTCATTCAAATCACACACTGGATTCCTACCTAAATATACACCATTTTAAAAATAATTTTGCTTTTTAGAATATACATGATTGTATTAATCAAAAGTTCTTTATCACAAATGCTGGTTGAATCAATAGTTTGATAAAATACACAAGTGATATATCTTCCAGTTGATACTGAACCCAGCTTAGGTTTCAGTTAGAAAATGCTGCCACAAATTTGCAGCAGCAATTTCACATGTAATCCATGATCTTAAAATGATAGCTCAAGCATTTCCAGTAATGTCTAAATTGTAGAGGATTCAGGAATATTTTTCACCTCTCTTAAAAACTAAAGCATGATTACCATTTTGGTAAAAGAATGAGAAGTAGCAAGGAAAAATTTTAATGGTATCGCCAAACAATCTCAAATTTAGAAAGCGTAAAAAAAACAGATATTCCATATTGCTGTATTAAACTTCCAAAAAAAGATTGAAACTATGGTATTAATCAATCCAATCTTACATTCTGGATTATTTTTGCTAGTGGAATAAACCTAATTAATTATGTCTGTTTGGTGTCACAGAAACTAAACAGTAAATTCAATAATCTCTTTACATTTTCACCATTTAACCTCCTGCAGGCTCCCTAATGTCTATTCAGATCTATATTAAATTAAGTACCAATGCTAATGAAGGGCAATAAATGTGGCTGTCAGTAGATTTTTCTTTCATTAAGCACATTATCCTCTTACTGAGCTGTAAATGAGTAAACATTAGTTTTGTTAAACCATGCAAAAAGACAGGACGAAAAGAATTTTTAATTGCACCCCTTAAGCCATTTGCTGGGGGTTTCCAATTTTCTGTTTTGGGGTTTTTTTACCTTCTATTTTTTTTTGAATGGACACAGAAATGTTTCTCCAGTTGCAATGTTGGCATCGTGGGGTCTGTGGCTGATTTGTGCTTGGAGTCAGCTCCTCCAGCAGTTCAGAGAGTGCAAGGGTTAAGAAATACTGATTGCAAACATGGCTGCTTCGTCAGCAATATTGGGCCAGAGGAAACAAAACTGGAAATCCAAAAAAAAAGAAAAAATAAAATCCATTCTCGGTGAATTTGCCAATCATACGAACCGCGCTAACGCGGTAATTCAGTATTTCATTGCTGAAATCACAGGATGAGAAAAACACATGGCCGTAAAAATCTTGGTGTAAAATTATTGTGCTCATGCCTTTCCATATTAAAAAAATATACTTTATTCTGTAACTTATTTTACTTAGCCTTTACAAGTGGTTTTAACAAGTTGTGCATTTTAGAAACTGTACAAAGGAGGGAAAGTTTCATGTGAGCTTAATTTAAAGTGAAAAAAGGATGGACATTAGATTTTGAAGCAAAAGCTACAGAGAAACTTTATGCATGCAAAATGTATATTAGAGGTCGCTGGCTTAATTAAGTGCACAGAAATTTTAGAAAAGATCTCATGCCATTTTTGTAAGCTCTGACTTTGATTGCATTTGGCTGCTGTTTAATAACTTTGGATATTTCAATGTCCTGTGGATATGCCAGAGTTTTGAAACAGAGAGCACAGTCAAATCTGTTGAAAAAAAATCCAGTTTAGGATATTAAAGACATAGTCCAATTTTTATCACTTTTTTTTTATCTTTACTTTTTATCACAATTGTGTGAAAAGATAATCTGAATGCATGGTCATTAAAATTCTTCACAGTGTAAGAATTATTTCACAGCACCTAAATTATAAATTCAGAAAATACAGAGAAATTGAACTCTTCTAATCAATCAAATTACACTTAACCTGTCCCAAATTAAGTTTGTTTG
>NW_026626566.1:0-2321 GCF_030028575.1 Malurus melanocephalus
GCCCTCTCCATTCCCTTCACCTTCTATGGCAAAACCTACCAAACCGCCTTCGTAGGTCACCCCAAGTTCCATATTTTTGGGATTTTCCTGCATTTTTTTCAATTTTCCCTCCATTTCTGTTTCATTTGTGTATGTGTGTGTGTGTGTGTGTGTGTGTGTCTGTGTGTGTGTCTGTGTGTGTGTGTGTCCCAAAAATTGAACCTTTTTGAGATCATAGAGGGCACTGAAACATCTTCAGATGGTCGGGGGATCTTGAGGAAGTATTGGGGAAATTGGAGGGGCTTGGGGGATCCTGAGGGTGGTGAGTGGTGGTGTGGCCCTTGGTGATCCTCTGGGTGGTGGTCTTGGGGCACTTGGTTGGCTTTGGAAGGCCAATTTTGGGGTGAAATATGACAGAATTCATCCAATGTGGGGCTGTTTTGGGGTATATTGGTGGAAATTGGGGGATCACACTGGTGATGGGGTTTGTGATGGTCCTGGAGGGCTGGGTCTTTGGGGTTGGTGGGTGTTGTGGGTTCTGTGAGTGATGGATTTTAGTAGGTTCCTGGTGTTGGTTGTGGGGTCCTATGGGTGGTGGATTTAGGAAGTTCCTGGGGTTGGTGGGTATTGTGGGGTTCTTTGGTGGATTTTAGGAGGTTCCTGGGCTTGGTTGTGGGGTCCTGTGGGTGGTGGGTCTTAGGAAGTTCCTGGGGTTGGTGGTGTTGTGGGGTTCTTTGGGTGGTAGATTTTAGGAGGTTCCTGGGGTTGGTGGTGTTGTGGGGTCCTGTGGGTGCTGGTTCTTGGGAAGTTGGTGGGTTTTGAGGGGCTCACTGGGTTTTGGGGTCCCTTGGGAGGCTGGTGGGTTTTGAGGGACTCACTGGGTTTTGGGGTGTCTTGTGGGTGAGCCTTCCTGTGATTGGTGGGTCTTGGGGGACTCCTGAGCGTGGTGGTTCCTGAGGGGCTGGAAGGTGTTGGTGAGTTCAGTGAGTGGTGGTTCTCGGGGTGCTCTCATGGTCCATCTCAGGTCCCCACAGTGCTGTTCCCACCCACTCCTGGTGTCATTCCAGGTGAACAACAACGGGGTGATCTCCTTCGATGAGCCTGTCAGACATTATAGCCCCGAGCCCCTCCCCATGACGGACGGGCAGCCTTTCGTGGCGCCCTATTGGGCGGACGCGGACAACGTGCTGGGCGGGGACATCTTCTACCGCCAGAGCACTGAGACGGCCCTGCTGGCGGCCATCAGCCAGGACATCGGCCACTACTTCCCCAAAAGCCCCTTCACCGCCACCTGGGCCTTGGTGGCCACCTGGGACCACGTGGCCTACTATGGCTCCACCTCCGAAAAGGTGATGTCCATGGGGGATGGAGGTCACTCCTTGGCTCTTGGTGACCACTTGGTGGCCTTGGTGACCGACCTATGGCTGACCTTTAGAGCCCATCCTTGACCTTCATGGCCTGTCCTTGACCTCTGTGACCTTTTCCATAGGGAAACACCTTCCAGGCTGTGCTGATCACTGACTCCAAGATGTTCTACGTCATCCTCAACTACTGGGACATCCAGTGGACCACGGGGGCGGCGAGTGACGGGGACGCTGAGACGGGACTCGGAGGGACCCCAGCGCATGTAGGTGGGGAGGGTGGAGGAGAAGGGGGAGGATATTGTCCCACTCCATCTTCTGAGGATGATGATGAAGGTCAGCGATTGGCCCATCCCATTTGCTGGGGATGATAAAGATCCAGGATTGGCCCACAACATTTTTTGGGAAGGTCAAGTTGTCCAGTCCAATCTTTTGGAAATGATGATGAAAGTCAAAAGTTGGCCCACCCCAACTACTGGAGACAGGAATGATGATAGTGGTAATGATGATGATGATGATGATGATGATGAAGACAGGAGGTTGTCCACCCTTCTCCTGGAGATGATGATGATGATGATGATAGTGACAGGTCCATGCGATTTATCGAGTCCACACCAAATATGTTCACATCCCAACATCATTTTGGGGGCCCACCACCCTTTTGAGTGAGTTCAGCCGTCCTGGATTCCCCCCCAATTTTCCAGGCGGGCTTCAACAGCGGTGACGACACCAACTTCTACAACATTCCCGGATCCCAAACCGATGCCGTCATCAACATCACCACCACCTCCAATGTCAAGGTCCCGGGACGCTGGGTCTTTAGGGTAGACGACTTCCAGGTGACAGGTGTGGACACCCCCCAGCCAAACCAGGACAATGGCTGCTGGTTGTAAGTTGGGCTTTTAGTGGAGAAAACTGAGAATTTTGGGGAGAAGTGAGGATTTGGGGGTTAAATTCAGGGGTAAAGGGGGGAAAAGTGGG
>NW_026626566.1:3772-7069 GCF_030028575.1 Malurus melanocephalus
GCCAAAAATTATCTCACGTCATTGGGTGGGGTGGTCCCTTGGGATTGTCTGGATTAGTCATTTTCTTTCCCTTTTTTTTCTGCCAGAATTAAAAAATAATCGAGGGAGGAGCCAGATCTGCTGTCCTGGGATTGTGTTTTTCTTCACAGATTTGGGGATAAAACGGAGCTCTTTGGGGATACAGAGCTAWGCTGGGGATCAAACGGGGCCAAAGGCAGGTAAGGGACAAAGCACATCTAATAAATGACTTTTTTTTTGGCAGGAAAGAACCCAAAGTGGGAAAATCTACCTGAAAACTCCTGGAGCTCCCCCCTCACTTCCCCTCTGCCCTGTGTCTGGTTTTGGGACAAGTGGGATTGGAAGGTTTGTGAAGGGATTTGGGGGGAAAAGGGCAGGATAGGGGGATGGAAGGGAACAAGGAGCAGGGAAAGGAAGGACAGAAAGAAGGGAGAAGAAAGAGGGGAAAAAAGGAGGAAAGGAAAAAAGGAGGAAAGGAGAAAAGGAGGAAGAAAGGGAAATCAGGGAAAGAAGAGAGGAAAAAGGAAAAAAGGGGAAGGGGGAAAAGGGGAAAAACAGGGAAAAAAGAAAAAGGGGGAGGAAAGGAAAACTAGGGAAAGAAGGGAGGAAAGTAGGAAAAATGGGGGAAAAGGGGGGAAAAGAGAGATAAAGAGAAAAGTGAAGGAAAAAAGGGGAAGAAAAGGAAGCTAGTGAGGAAGGGAAAAAGAAAAATACAGAAAGTGAGGGGGAAAAACAGGGGGAAAGGAGGAGGAAAGGAAAAAAGTGTAAGGAAATTAAAAAAGTGGAAGGAAAGGAAAGAAGTGGAGGAATGGAGTAGAAATGGGGGAAAGGCATAGGAAAGGGAAGAAAGATGAAGAAATGGAAAAGCCAAAAGGGGATTTGGGTTTTAGGGAAAAGAGAAGAAAAGGGGAAAATGAAACAAAGGAAAGAAGAGAATGGNTCTTCACAGATTTGGGGATAAAACGGAGCTCTTTGGGGATACAGAGCTAAGCTGGGGATCAAACAGGGCCAAAGGCAGGTAAGGGACAAAGCACATCTAATAAATTACTTATTTTTTTTGTCAGGAAAGAACCCAAAGTGGGAAAATCTACCTGAAAACTCCTCGAGCTCCCCCCTCACTCCCCCTCTGCCCTGTGTCTGGTTTTGGGAGAAGTGGGATTGGAAGGTTTGTGAAGGGATTTGGAGGACAAAAGGGCAGGATAGGGGAATGGAAGGGAACAAGAAGCAGGGAAAGGAAGAAGGGGGAAGAAAGAGGGGGAAAAAAGGAGGAAAGGAAAAAAAGGAGAAAGAAAGGGAAATCAGGGAAAGAAAAGAGGGAAAAGGAAAAAAGGGGAAGAGGGAAAAGGGAAAAAACAGGGAAAAAAGAAAAAGGGGGAGGAAAGGAAAACTAGGGAAAGAAGGGAGGAAAGTAGGGAAAATGTGGGAAAAGGGGGGAAAGGAGAGATAAAGAGAAAAGTGAAGGGAAAAGGGGGAAGAAAAGGAAACTGTGAGGAAGGGAAAAAGAAAAATACAGAAAGTGAGGGGGAATAAAGGGGGAAAGCAGGAGGAAAGGACAAAAGTGTAAGGACATTTAAAAAGTGGAAGAAAAGGAAAAAAGTGGAGGAGAGGAGTAGAAATAAGGAAAAGGCATAGCAAAGGGAAGAAAGTTGAAGAAATGGAAAAGCCAAAGAGGATTTGGGTTTTAGGGAAAAGAGGAGAGAAGGGAAAAATGAAGCAAAGGAAAGAAGAGAAAAGGGAAAATAAGGGAAAACCAAGAAATTACAAAAAAAAATAAGAGAAAAAGACAGGAAAGGGGAAAAGAAAAAAGAGGAAAAAGGAAAGGAGATGCAAAGGTACTTTGGAATGGTGGGAGAAGGAATGTGGAAATACCACCCCCCCCAAGCTAATTTTTGGGTGAGGTGCACTAAAATTGAGATTTTTGAATAAATGGAATGAAAATAGTGAATTTGAGGATAGCATGAGTGAGAAGAAACTATTTTTGGAACAAATTCAATAAAACACTAATTTTTGGGATGAGCACAAGAATGAAACCCACAGATTTTGGGGATTTGTGTGAGTTTTATATAAGAAAATGGTCAATCTTGGGAAAATTTTAGTGAAATTTAAAAAAAAATATGGGAATTTTACTGTTTTCTTACCTTTTGCACCCAGAGCATCATGGACAGCAGCCTTGGCAAAGCAGATGTGCTGAGATGGTTCTGGATTGTTTTGTTCTGGGGTAAGTCAAACAGGGTAGGGAAATGCCCCAAAAGCTGAAAAATTCTCCTGAAATCATTAAATGCCTTAAAATAAGTGTTTTCCAGCCCAAAAGGATTGCCTAGCCCCAAAGCTCCACCTTTTGCCCAGGGAATTAACTGGGATTTCATCAAATTCACAATTGTTCAAATGGTTTATTCCTGTGAATGATGATACAACAGATTAATCCATTAAATATTTGTTCAGAACAATGGAGTTTACTTTTCCAGCTGGAAAATGAGTGCATGAAAAATTAATCAAATCACTGAGCAAATTAACACTCCATCAAATCAGTGATCTAACAAATTAATAGTCCATAAAATCAATCAAGTCCATCAAATCCATAATCCAATAAATAAATAATCCACCAAATCAATGTTAAGTCAGATTTTTTTTCTCCAAAATAATATCACATCAAATCCATAGTCCATAAATCAATAAACTCTCAAATCAAAATCACGACCCGTAAAATTAGCACTCCATCAAATCAGTGGTCTGCCCAATAAAAAGTCCATCAGTTTATTAATCTATTGAATAAAAAATCCATTGGCTCAGTAATCTATTGAATCAATAATGAAATCAAAGATCCATCAAATCAATGGTCTTGGGAATTAAATCAAAGTTCCACCAGATTGAAAGCCCATCGAGACAATAATTTATCTAACCATTAAGGCATCAAATTAATAATGTATTGAATCAATAATCCACCAAACTGATTAAGTTATCAAACCAGTAGTCCACCAAATGAATAATGCATCAACCAGTGATCCATGAAATCAATTGTTCATCATACCAATAAACTATCAAAGCAATCAAATCTCCATTAAATCAAAGCTCCATCAAATCAATGGTTCATCGAATCAGTGATCCATCAGATCAATAATCTCTGTCATTACCCACCCCTCTTCTTCCTCCCCCAGTTCTCCTCCATGCCCCCAGCATCACCTCTGAGACGTCCCCATCTCACCTGGGTGACGAGTTCCTGGTGGCCTTCCTGCAGAACGGTGACCAGCGCACCCTCCGCAGCGACTTCCGCCTCCTCCT
>NW_026626567.1:0-1364 GCF_030028575.1 Malurus melanocephalus
GCTGGTGACAACTGGGATGTACTGGGAGTGACTGGGATAATCCTGGGGACAACTGAACCCTGCTGAGGTAACTGGGAGTGCTGGGAATGACTCCCAGAATATATGCTGGGATATACTGGGAATGACTGAGACCATATGGGTGTGACTGGGGCCACACCGGGAGCAACTGGGAATGTGCTGGAGGATGGAGACGCACCCTGTGCCTCTCGGCACTGCCCAGAACAGCAACTGTGATGTCACAGCCCCTCTATGATGTCACAAAGAAACACTTGGATGTCACAAGCAACGACTGAGGCACAGACTCCATACTGGTATGCAAAGACGTTTATTGCGCTGTGGTAAATTCCTTATATATCGTAAATTAACCTGGAAGTGATTCTCCACCACAGCACACCCCAATCAATGATCTTGTCTCAGAATATTGCCTTTTATGGTAATAATAGGTAAACAATACCTTTTACAGTAGCAGTGTTCTTTTACTCTCTCATGAATTGGTAGTTACAAACTTTTCTTGTGTCTCACCTACTTCACTCACGATCAGTTGTGTTTAGTGATTCCACGGCTTCTTCTGCACCAAGGACAGGAGAGAGGCCTGACTTTCAAGGTCTGTTGTTCTGCTGTTACCACTACCAATAATCTGTAACCCCACAGACACAGCCTGCTCTGTGATCTCACACAGCCATCTTCACAGCTTTCTCTGTGACATTAAAAAAACTTCTCTGTGATGTCATAGCCCACTCTGTGATGTCACACATGTCCTCTGTGATGACATCTCCTCTGTGATGTCACAGAGCCCCTTCTATGAAGGCAGAGTCTGCTCTGTGACCTCCCAGCCACTCTATGTCACAGTGAGTGCTGTGATGTTACATCACAACCTTGTGATGTCATGCCCCACTCTATGATGTCACCCAATCAGCCAGTGATGTCACAGCCAGCTCTACGCTGTCACAGCCTTCTTTGTGATGCCAGACGGCTTTGATGCCCCAACCCACGCAGTCATCTCCCAGCCTACACTATAATATCATAGAGTAACCCTCTGATGTAAGAGCCCATCCTGTGATGTCACAGCCTGCTCTGTGATGTCACAAACCTTTCTGTGATGTCACACAGTCCCCTACATGATGCAGTCTCTGCTCAATGACCTCATCCACTGCACTCAGTGATGATGTCACACAGCCCCTTTCTGCCATCACAGCTGCTCGCTGGCTCTGTGACACAGCCCCAGAGGTGCCGCTCTGGCACAGCCCCCTCTGGGCCATGGCACAGCCCCTGCCAGTGCTGAGCCCTGGGAGCTCTGGCTGTGCCCTGCCCGTGTCCCTGAGATGCCCTGGCAGTGCCCCAGCCCTGCTGGGCCGTGCACAGGA
>NW_026626567.1:2953-6338 GCF_030028575.1 Malurus melanocephalus
TCCGCTGGTGGCGGATCAGGTTGGAGCGCCGGCTGAAGCTCTTCCCACACTCCAAGCACTTGTAGGGCTTCTCACCAGCGTGAAGCTCCTCAAGGACTCCAAGCTCCAAGTCCCAGCTTGTCGGGGGGTCGCCGGGGGAAACAGGAGATACACTACGAGGATAGATCCGCTGAACTCACTTTATTAAAATTGAGCATGTCTTTTATAATCATTCTGGTGTACTTCATGAATATTCTAAGTAGAGACTTCTTGATAGGTCTTTTTTAAAAAACACATCTTGATAAGGGTTGCATATGGTAAGCTTCTGAGAGTATTGCGTAAGGGAGGAAGGGGGGGCTCAGTAAGAGGCCCTAAAGAAAAAAGGCAGGGACTCCTGCGTGTTTGTTTGTTAAGATTAGCTTAGGTGTGGTTAAGGAGYCCCAGAGTTATCAGCTACATGCTGGCTACACCCGCTGCAAAATTCATGCATCTCCCACATTTCTTTTGTTTTTTTTAAGTTGAGATAGATTTACTTGAAGGGCTTTATTCAATACTTTCTTTAGTATCTCTTGTAAACAAGCAAAGATACAAGGTCTAAAAAGCAAAACTAACAATAAAATCAAAAGAATAGTAACACATTGTTTGACAACATTTTTTAACTATCTTGAAACGCTTAAGGAGCTGAGTTAGGCATTAAATGGGTTGGTGATTTTTATTATTTTTTGGGTGTGTTGTTTGAGCTACTGAAGTTGTTTGTGAACGGACTCACTATGGGTGGATAGATTAAAGTAGCATATTTTCTTAAAATTTTCACACTTGTGTTTATGAGTTAACAATAAGAAATCAATAGCAGCTTGATTTTGTAAGATGGAGTGTTTAAGAGTATCTACATCTTGTGATAATTGTTCAATAATTGCGGTGGTAACATTTGATTGCTTTACAGTCTAGCATGCTAGTTTCTCTAGCATAGTGCTGGAGTGTGCTGCAGCTAATCTCGGGATTAAAGCAGATGCAAAAAATCGAGTAGCTCTTTTTTAAAGCTTTATTTGGTCATCACAGTTGGGATTTATCTTTTTAATATTTTTTTTAACACGTTTACTAACTAGGTTTTTTTTTAGAGCTTCAACTGTGGTTTTATTGGGGGTTAAAAGTGTTAGTTTTTTTAGATAGTAAGGCCCCCCATGGGCATATCTGGGTATGCTGTGCTAGGCTCGATTACCGTAAATAAGAAAAACATTTTTAGGGAGAGTCATAGCACTTTTGTTGGCTTAGATGTGGATATGGTTTGATTTTCAACTATAGGGGCGGTACTTTTTGCACTGGTGAGAACTACTGAATTCTGAATGTTTGGGTTTTATCTATGTTGTAACTTCATTGATTTTCTACTAAAAATTGCTTAAATAAATGCAGTTCGTTTCTTTCTTCTCTAAGGGACGGGATCTTGCTAAACTTAATTTTTGTGGGTCCCAAGGTAGGGTTTGATTCAAGCTACTTAACAGTTGTGTAGTGCAGTAGCTGTCATTTATTCGAGGGTTACATGATTTGACAGAATAGTTAGCAAAGGCTTTGCTGTCAAATCTTGGTAATCTGATCAAACAGGTCTGAAAAGGATCGGAGGCTGTGGCAAGTGCTAGATAAAATGAATTAGTATTTGTTTGGTTGGCTCAGGTAACTCACATATTCTGTCTGACGTTTATATTTTTTAATATACTTTCGCTTGGTAGACTTTTCAGCATTAAAATAATAAATCTAAAAAACTAACTTGTTCTTATTTTCATGATTTCACAGTGAGAGAACAAACTAATATTTATACAGAGTGAAAACAGCAAACTTTGGAATAGTGACAACAATAAGGTAACAACAATAAATTTTTATAACTATAACTATATTAGCTGAAGGCTGTACTGCTATTGATTTGAAGCAGGGTCAGGGGTAGTCTTTTGTGCTGCTCTTTCAGATGCTTCTCCGACAGCTTTTGTAGTACTTCGTGAGGAATGGTTGTGTTTTAAGGTTGGTCTCGTCTAGCGGGCTGGAATTTACTTGGACTTTGTTGGAGTAGAAAGACACAAATACTCTTTGCTCTAAAAGATAATTTTGGCTGGACTCTGCTAGATACTAGTCTCTGGGTTTTTATACTGGACTCAGAGATTATTTTTTTTTTGTTTTATTTTTTTCTTCTTAAAATGCAACACTGTTGATGGTATTGCAGAGTCTCTAAACACACATAAGTGGTTCATTACAAATAATGTTTTTGAGAGTTTCTCTTGTGGGTCTGATATTTCTGTATATTTATTCACATACTTCTTTAACGTGTTATTAACTCTTTCTACTATGGTTTGTTTTGTGGGGGAATAGGGAATTCTAGTGGTATGTTTGACAGCCTAAGATTTTAAAAACTTATTCACTCTCTTACTTATGTAGGCCGGACCGTTATCAGTTTTTATTTGCTTGGGGATTCTCATTACTGCAAAGCAGCTGGTGAGATGTTTGATTACTTGGGAGGTTTTTTCTCTAGTTTGAGCTGAGGCTCACACATATTTGCTGTGTGTGTCAATGGTGACATGGATGTATTTTAAGCGCTCAAAGTTGTTAATGTGGGTGATATTCATTTGTTAGAGTTCATTAGTTTCTAGGTCTCTGGGATTTACTCTTAAGCCTAGGCCTTGCCCCCCGTTGTGATGGTTATAGATAGGGCAGGCTCTTACAATAGCAGTTGCTTTTGACATTGAGATGTTAAATTTTTGTCTTAGCTCTTTTGTATTTTGGTGAAATACTGAATGAGCTTCACGAGCTAACTTCTGTTTTGATAGAGGGGAATCTTGGTTAATCGTAACTAACTTATCAGCTCGTGTATTTCTTTCTCTTAAACTGACATCTCATTTGTGACTCTTTATATGAATAACTGAATAAGGCTGTTCTCTTAATTTTAAAGTTTTCTGTAGCTGAATAAGCAATTCAAACAATCTTGGATTAGAAATTTCTTTAATAGAAGTATTTTCAATTTTTTTAGTTACTCTAGTTACATATAGAGAATCTGTAACTACATTTACTGGATTTTTGAAATTTAACATTGCTCAAGTAACTGCTAACAATTCTAAAGTTTGTAAGGTGTCTTTTTCTTTTGCAGGTAGAATTTTATGTTTCTAAATTTGCTGCTCTTGCTAGGTAATAGCAGCTGTCTTTGATCTCTTTCTAGCGTCAGTATAAACTGTAAGGGCATTTGGAATTGGTTTTTCTTTTTTTTTAGGTTGTTGTATCCAGTTAAGTTCTCTAATCTAGCGCAGCGGAGTGTCTTGGGTTGATGTTTGGTGCGACTTTTTGTTCTGTATTCCTTTTCCGTTGGCACATATGCCCCAAAATGTTTATCTCTTTAAATGCAACCCGGAAGAAAAGAAGCAGGGGCTGC
>NW_026626568.1:0-6088 GCF_030028575.1 Malurus melanocephalus
TCTTTACTTACTCCTTTAAACTTTTGAAATCTATTATTAATATCCTTCAGAGCACAAAAAAACCCTAAAAGAAATGAAGAGCCAAAATCCTACGCACTAAGCTCTGTTATTTCTTCATTGATGTCTTCTAAAGGGGTTAAGCATAGAAGACAAAGAAAAAAAATCACAGTTACATTTGGAATAGTGTGGGGAAATGAAGCAACAGATGGAAAATCAAAATCTTGATTTTTCTGGACTTGTTTCAAGTTCCAACACTGACAGCAATTGGTCCACCTTTGTGAAACTTTTGTGCAAAAAGATACAACAGGCTTTGTGTACTTCTCACCATTTTTTATCAGTGTGTTATTATTAGAGAGCCAAAATGTATTCATAGGAATGCAGAATTTGGATGAAGGTGCAGATTCTGCTTTTCAAGGCCTGCGTGCCAAAATATTTCAGAGCTGCAGAGCGAAGTGTAAACAACCCCAGCTCAGCCATTTCCCTGCTCTCTCCAGCAAGGGGCAGACAACGCACATTTTATTCCAATTTCCCCACTCTTCCCTCTATTTCAACTTAGAACTTTCAAAGCTTTTACAATAAATGGAGTCTGACAGCTTTAGTTTATTTTAGCAATAATCACAAGACGATTTTTTCTGCAAATACAATAAATGTTATCCAAGAGCAATTTGGAGCAATCAGTATTGATATTTATACCATGTGTGTTGATTGAAAAGCYCTTGGCTGTAAGAATGGAATGTGAATCGATCCAGAATGCAGGAATATCTTCTAATGTGTGCTCATGTGGGAGCTATAAAAGTGAGTTTATTATAATTAGTGGGAAAATCATCTTGTTATGAACTAAGAAGAGAAAAGAAAGCGATACCATCAGTTTGAGCAGTTCAGTTAATTTTTCTTAATCTGTTTTTGATGCTCTTTTTTTGTTAGGATATACTGCTCTTCAGCAATTCAAAGACTTTTTTCAATCTCAATATGATTTTTGGAGTGTAAAAGAAAGGCTTTCAAAATTATAATCAGTAACAATGAAATAGAACAAAAAATAGTACCCAAAAGGCCAACGTTGCATAGAATATTAAAATTTACATCTTCAACAGGCCAATTTCTTCACAGAAGAAACTATGGATTGAACAACTCTAAAAACACCTTTCAGGTTATTCATTCTACAGGAAGAAAAAAACCTTAGAGGTCATTGCAGACAAGAAATTTAAAAGCAATTTAAGAATTCTGCTACTGACATACACTGCCCCTTTGTAGCAACGGCAACAATTTGTTGTAACTTTTGGACTGCACAGAAATATTAGTATTTTTTTTCTGATTAAACTCATTTGATTATTCACATCATGTTTTATCAGCATTCACCACAAAGCTCTCATCCTCCTACACTGCACATGGACATATTTTTGGGTCCCACCTAACAGACAAACGTATCAGCATAAGGTGCTATTAAATTCAACYTTCTGAAGTCAGTGGTTTATTACTTTCCATTAAGGAAAGGAGAACAGGAAAACTCTGCTTACATCATTGCAAAAGTTTTTCTGCTTCTAGACTTAGTGACATTTTAAGACACGCAGGCTCTATTTTATTCACAAACAGTAATACTTACTTCCTTGGCAATGACAGGAAATAAAGCAATTAGATAAATCATTTTCTAAGTCAACACTGGTGTCTCAGCATAACTAAAGTTTGGCTCACCAATATATACAATTCTAAAGCGTTTGGAAATCTACAGTCCCATGTGAAAATATTAATTTATATTTAAATTGCTAACTGCTTACCCATCCTAACAATATTAATATTAACAGTGTGACATGAACTCTCTGCTGAATTTGAGATGTAGGTCAGTTATACGTAGAGTTGCCAAACTATAGCTGGAAAATATGACTTCATCAAAGAATGAGCTGTGGTCCAAGGGTGAAGAGYAGAGCCACACGTGCTAGCACACATCAGCCTGGCGCCACCATTGTGTGCAGAGCTTTGGCATCCCTGTGTTTCCATCCCTGCCCTGRTGTCAGCACCTCTGATGGGCATTTCCAGCCCTTCCCTGTGAGCAGCAGGACGCCCTGAGGCCGCTCTCTGGTTATTTGCACTTTCACACATCGTCTCCACAAAAGGCTGAGCTCAGCTTATGAAATGTTTGACAGAATATTGCTGCTGCGACTCAAATCTTACGCTTTAAACTTCACACTGCAGTGGTAAGATTAAAAAGAAAATAGCTACCTTTCCAAAAAAGGGCTAGAAAATAAAGTGAAGCGGTGAACTGCTTAATGCATGTAAATTCTGATTATCATTATTGCTGATCCACAGATGCTGAGCTAGAAAATACCTGTGTTCTCTCACAGCTCAGCACTTTTCTTTGTCTCCTCACTGCAGCTGCAGACTGATGGATCTAAAAGGTAAGTTTACTTCACCATCAGGTTTTAAGTTCTATTAGACTACRGCTGGAGATTTCATTCTCAGTTTTAACAACAGTCTGGACAGATGTGCATCTCCAGCAGGGGTAAGGAAAGTTCTTTGATGAGCAAGTCAGCTGGCCATGCTCACTATTGCAGTGAGATTGCCCCGCAGCCTGTGGGCTGGAAGCTCTGTGGTGGAGCCCTAGACCCCTTCTGGGAAAGAAAATACATCTAAAGGAAACTCTTGAGCACACAGATGTGTGTGTGAATGGAAGTGACAGGCAGAGAAGAAATAGGGCTGGGGTGGGTGACATGCCTAATAAAAAAAAAGACTAATGATCAATGATTTTCTGCCTTCACTGGTAATTTATTTCAAGACACAAGGCAAATTTCTGATTCCAACATCACAAGAAGCGTSAGTGCAGTTCTTACTTACCCTTCACTGGACATTCAATCACAATATTTGCTCCARTTCTCGCCACGATTGTATCTCCAACAACTGCCGAGAAACTGCTGGCTTCTGGATTGGTCATGTTTAACACAGAGTACAGGATGACAGGAACCTCTTTGAAATTAAAGGGATAGTGAGTTTTAAAAGCTTTATTTAACTGTTAAGCATAGATCCTGCATTTCAATTCATCATGTTTGGAACAGAATTCAGTCTGCAAAGCAGCAGCCAGAAAATACAGGTGGGATAGATACAGGCAGASTGCATCCACACCTGTTGAAGTTTTAGAGCTACAAGACCATTTTACTGCTACCCATTAAACCAGGCAGAGTTTCATGGGCTGCCAAYAAAAGGAGCTATTTGACATTGCAGTGGGCATGGTTAAATACGTATTTCCACACCCATCCATGGGTATCCAGCTCTGTGTGTGTGTACAGAAGCCCAKCAATGCTGTGCAATGCTCAGCTGTACCTGCCCGCAGCAGCAGCGATGTTTCCATATCAGAACCAGAGGTGCTGACAACCAGGCATCCGTAGGCACCGAGCTCCTTTCCAGCAGGATTCCGAATGTGCACCTTGCCAGGGGTGTCCAGGATCACCCTGCACAGGAACCAAGCAAACCCCAGGGTTATCCCTGCGACAAGGACAGCTCTTTGGGGCAGGAGTGGCAGCAGCAAAGCTCCTTTGTAGCAGCTCCAGAGCAGCAGGGCAGTCCCAGCTCTGCTCCTCTCTCTGACACACACAGGGAGGATTGTTCACATCTCCTGCTCCCACAGAGCCGTGTCCTACTTGCAGCCTTTTGAAGGACACTGAATTTGCTACCACCAGGTTCCCCTGGGAACAGCAGTGTGAATAAATCAGAATACCACAATTAAAAGTATTACGCTTGGCAAGAAATCGATCTCACCAGGGCAAGCTTGGTTTTCAGCAGGATTGGGGAATTCACAAATCTATAGCCTGATCTGACTTTCAAATGACTATGGGGTTCAGTTTGTTGGGCTTTTAAATTTTTTTTTAATATCAGCATTGAAGCTAGAATCTTGCACAAAATTTCACAGGTGTATTGAATACCTTGCCTGCCTTCTGAGGGGCAAAATGTTAGAGACAGCATCCCAGGTGGGCAAGAGGCTGAAAATTGCTTTTCTCCCTTGTTACCTTTCTCAGCACTAAGTGACATGACTTGCCACACACTCAGAATATTCCCAAAAACCCACAGTTGGTGTTTTCCTACAGTAAGTACACTTACAAAACAGATTCACAAAAAAATAATATTAAAAATACTTGTGTCTCAACAAAAGAAGCCACCTTGGCACGGCTCAAGTACATCCTTCTCCACAAACCTGACAGACAAACAGCACTGACCTCCCCACACTTTTGACTCCACACATATTCACGTGAATTTATGTTTAAAAAACCTTACTGGGAAAAAAAAATTTGGAAATAAACCTACTTTGCTAATATATGCCTTAAGTGCAAGAATAGCAGTCTGCGCTAAAATTAGGAAGCAAACACACTCGTGAATAAACAAAACACCATCACGTCCAAAAAAATCAAAGTATCACTTGCAACAAATTAATGGAAAATTATGCGCATTTCACAAAATAAACACAACTGGTGGGAGCTACATGGCTCCAAAAACATTTGCACTTTTTAAAATGCCTTAGTTTTGGTGTCTTTGCTTTAATTGATAGCCCTGCAGAAGTGTATTTTTCTTGGCAGTGCATTTAATCAGTTAAATATGTTGAGAAATATCCAAAAGCGCCTTTATCATTTCAGAACCAGTTTTTTTCATTACTCAAGAGCCAGCTATAATTCCAAGAGGCTCACACACAAAGTTAATGTTAATATTACCAGGTGAGCTTCTAATTTATCAGTACTGAAGCAGAGGTATTTGCTCAGTCTTGAGCAAATAYCTGATTGTAAGAAACTCTTGCTGTACTCGTTAATCAGCTCTCAAATGTGATGGTAATACAGATTCTTTATTATTTTGAATTTCACTGTTCTCAACAGAAATACTTCAAAGTATTAAAAAATAAAATCCATAAAAGCTAATTTTTTTTATTTTTAATTGAGGTTATGCAGCTCCAGTTAAACCTAAATAGTGTGCTGAAGAAGGTATCAGTGATATTTTCCCTCCTTAAAATGAGTTAGAGTTAAGACTTCTTTTCCTCTGTACTATGGCAGATGGTTTTAATGCATTCCCACTGTATTTAGTATTTGAATGAGTCCAATAGCCTCTCTAATTTGAGGGTAAATCTGCTTTCTTTCTGACACAGCTGAAATGATTGAGGCAGATCAAAAAATACAGCCAGGACATCCAAAACACTTCACCTTATAAAAACAGTCAATCCTCCTATGAGGATCTWGGGAATGGACAAACACTTGGATGTCTGTAAAGCCAAACAACGTKACAGACACTTGAAAGAATAAAAATCAATTACTTAACTAAAAAGATGGAAAGCCCAGTGGCCACGCTTATCTCATCTGCTGTGCAGGGTGGATTTTTTCCGTCGATAGCGACATAATAAGTCATTCAAAAGTAAAAGAGAAGCTATTTACTTACTTCTCAGAGGCTTTTAATGTCTCGCCATCTTTTGTCCAAGTATATTTCACTTCACTAATACCAGCTGTTTCACACAGTAGATTGACAGCTTGAGTATTCTTGGTCAGAAAAACCGTATTTCCAATCCGTACAGTTACTGTTTTGTTGAAGGAAACTTGAGGAATTTCCTTTTGCCTCATAATAACTGGAACCTTCTGGTCAAACGTGAACTTATCAGCCGTTTTTGTGCTGAAACGCTCAGATTCATTTGGAGATTTGCCCGCGAGTTTTGAGGCAACTTTCTCATCCTGGGCGCCCTTCCATTTTTCAGCAGTTGTGTGTGGAGGCCTGGAGAGCTCAGCRATCAGCTGGTGGATGAGCTGGGACGCCAAGGGGTCGCTGAGCTGCCCCGTTTCCACGAGCTGGCTGACGTTGCTCAGCAGCTCCTGGAGGTGCTCGGTGTCCATGCTGTCGGTGGAGAGCACCGCAGCCTCCAGGCGTTTGGGGCTGAGCTCGCGGGAGCCAAATCCCTCGGCCAAATTGCTCCCGAGCCCTTGAGAACGCCTCAGCGACGGCTGATCGTTCAGCTGCCTGTCACCCAGGTACAGCTCGTTCTTCTTGCTCCACATTTGCCACATTTTGCTCATTTTGTGCCATTTGGTGCCGAGGCTGTTGGCCTTGTTGTGTTCCGGGCTGCGGGCCGGCTGTG
>NW_026626569.1:0-917 GCF_030028575.1 Malurus melanocephalus
TTTTTTTCACCTGGCTCATTTTTCGGGAAGCTCCGACAGGATCTGAGCTCTTCCAGAGTCTCTTTTCCCGGCAAGAATTCCCACTTTATTCCGGCTTAATTGCGTCTGGGGGTAATTAATGAGCCGGGAGTTAATGGATCGGGGATGGATCGTAAGGAGAGGATTCCCTTTGGGAATGGGGCTGGAAAATGAGGAATTTCCATCCTGGATTAAAATTCCGCCACGAGGAAACCTCGGGATGCTCCAGGATTGGGAAAAATTGGAGCAGGGAGACCCCGCGGGATCCAATTCACGCGGAAATTTTCCATCCATCCGATCCCACCCCACAAATCCCAAAATTCCAGAATCTCCCAACTCTTTATCCACCCATTTTTCCCATTTTTCCTGTCTCCAGGGCTTTCCTTCTACACGCGGGTGTTGGAAAACTGTGAGGACGAGGCCAAGTTTGACGAGGTAGGAAAAATTTTCCATCTTTTTTTTATCCCATAAATCCCATTTGTTTTCCCAGGTGAAAATTCCTATTCCCAATTTTTTTTTTGTTTTTGGAATTTTTTTCGTCTGTTCCTGATTTTTTTTCTGTCAGGGGCTAAACCGGCTGGGCATAGGTGGGAAAATTCCAATGGGATTTTCCGGAGGAATGGGTTAATTAGAAATGTAAAAATTCCATGTTTTTTGTGCTAAATTTTAGGGAAAATTATTTATCCGTGATGGGAAAATCCTGCTGGAATTTTGGCTCCATTTTCCCCTCATCTCAGGAGGAAAAAGAGGGATTTTTTTCCCTTTGAAATTCCTCCTTTTCCCCCCTGAAATTCCTCCCATTTTTTTTTCCCAAAATTCCTCCTTTCCCCCTTGAAATTCCTTATTTTTTTTGGAAGAATTTCCTTGGATTTGGGGGGGGGAATTTCTTCGGATTTATG
>NW_026626569.1:3386-6007 GCF_030028575.1 Malurus melanocephalus
GAGAGGGATTTGGGATCAGGGATGGAGGGATGGGATTGCAGGGAATTTATGGGATAGGGAATTTATGGAATACGGAATGTATGGAATCGGGAATTTATGGAATAGGAATTCCCACTAAAATGGGGCTGAAACTCCGGCCCCTGGTTCGGAGAGGAGGGAAAAGGTTGGCAACATCCCATAAGGAATGCAGGGAATGTATGGAATACGGAATGTATGGAATACGGAATTGATGGAATAGGAATTCCCACTAAAATGGGGCTGAAACTCTCCCTGGTTCAGAGAGGAAATAGAGATTTGGGAACATCCCATAAGGAATACAGAGAATTTATGGAATAGGAAATATATGGAATAAAGAATATATGGAAAAGGAAATCCCATCAAAACAGGGAATTTATAAAATCCCATTAAAACCAGCCCAGAACTCCGGCCCATCCCCGACCCAGCTGGAGGAGGGGGAGGGTTGGGAACATCCCATAAGGAATGCAGAGAATTTATGGGATAAAGAATATATGGAATAGGAAATTTATGGAAATAGGGAATTTATGGAATAGGAAATCCCTTAAAAACAGGGAATTTATAAAAGCCCATTAAAACCAGCCCAGAACTCCGGCCCATCCCCGATCCTGCTGGAGGAGGGTAGGGTTGGGAGCAGCGGGGTCGGAATCTGATCCCGGCGCTCCGTGAATAATTCATGGATTTTGGAGGCCGTTGATCAAAGGGTTGGAAAAAAACGGGATACCCGATCCGAGCCCTCCGGAATGATGGACAGACGGACAGACGGACGGACAATTGATGGGAATTTGATCCATGTTTGGTCTCTGGATCCTGCCAGGCTCATCCCGGCTCCGGAGGGAAAAAGAGAGATTTTGAGGCGGAAAAGGGAAGATTTGAGGGAGAAAAGGGAAAGATTTTAGGGGAAAAGGGGAAAAAATTGAGGGAGGAAAGGGAGAAAAAAATGAGGGAGAAAAAGGGGAAGATTTGAGGGAGAAAAAGGGAAGATTTGAGGGAGAAAAGGAAAAAAGTTGAGGGAGAAAAAGGGAAGATTTGAGGGAGAAAAAGGGAAGATTTGAGGGAGAAAAAGGGAAGATTTTAGGGGAAAAGCGGAAAAATTTTTGGGAGAAAAAGGAAGATTTGAGGGGGAAAGGAGAAAAAATTGAGGGAGGAAAAGGGAAGATTTGAGGGAGAAAAAGGAAAAGATCGAGGGAGGAAAAGGAAAAAAAATTGAAGGAGGAAAAGGGAAGATTTGAGGGAGAAAAAAGGGAGATTTTAGGGGAAAAGGGAAAAAAACTGACGGAGAAAAAGGGAAGATTTGAGAGGAAAAAAAAGGGGAAGATTTGAGGCAGAAAAAGGGAAAGATTTTAGGGAGAAAAGGGGGAGATTTTAGGAGAAAAGGGGAAAAATTTGAGGGAGGAAAAGGAAAAAAATTGAGGGAGAAAAAGGGAAGATTTGAGGGAAAAAAAGGAAAAATTTTAGGGAGAAAAAGCCTTTAGAGCTCCCAGCCTGAATTTGCTGCATCCTGGAGAAATTTGGGAATGTCCACATGGAAAAAAAAAAAGAGGAATTTACTTGGAGTTGGCTCATCCAAGGAGGTACAGACAGAAATTGGATTTGGGATCTTGGGAAGGAATTCCTGGCTGGGCTGGAATTCCCAGGAATCTGTGGCTGCCCCTGAATCCCGGGAATGTCACAGGAAAAGGGTTGGATGTTGGGAAAGCCTCCCAAGCCCCCAAAATGGGCCCTGGAATCCCAAAAATCCATCCTGGACTGGGAATCTCCACCCAGATCCAAGGAAATCCCCCCAAAATCCAGGAAATCCTCTCAAAATGAAGGAAATTCCCCAAATACAAGGAAATTTCCACAAATCCAAGGAAATCTTCCCAAATCCAAGGAAATCCCCCCAAAATCAAGGAAATCCCCCCAAAATGCAGGAAATTCCCCAAATATAAGGACATTTCCACAAATTCAAGGAAATCCCCCCAAAATCCAGGAAATCGCCACAAGTTAAAGGAAATTCCCCCAAATCCAAGGAAATCCCTCCAAAATGCAGGAATTGACCCAAAATCAAGGAAATTTCCCCACAAATCCAAAGAAATCTCCCCCAAAATCCAGGAAATCCTCCCAAAATGCAGAAAGTCTCCCTCACAAATCCAAAGAAATTCCCCAAATCCAAAGAAATCCCTCCAAAATGCAGGAAATTCTCCAAATACAAGGAAATTTCCACAAATCCAAGGAAATCCCCACAAAAATCAAGGAAATTCCCCAAAATCAAGGAAATTCCCCCCAAATCAAGGAAACCTCCCTCAAAAATCCGAGGAAATTCCCCCAAAATCCAAAGAAATCCCCCCAAATCCGAGGAAATCCCCACAAAATCCAGGAAATCCCCCCAAATCCAAGGAAATCCCTCCAAAATCCAAGGAAATCCCTCCAAAATGCAGGAAATTACCCAAATACATGGAAATCCCCACAATTTTCAGAAAAGCCCCCAAAAATCAAGGAAATTCCCCAAAATGAAGGAAATGTCCCTCACAAATCCAAAGAAATTCCCCCAAATCCAAGGAAATCCCTTCAAATCCAGGGAAATCCCCAAATCCAAGGAAATCCTCCAAAATGCAGGAAATTCC
>NW_026626570.1:0-2197 GCF_030028575.1 Malurus melanocephalus
CATCACTGCCATGAACACGAATCGTGCTCAATTATTTCAATTTGGCCGTAATTAAAATAAATTTTGAAAAATCCAGACTAAAAAAACATACCAACACTGCTGCCCCAACAATTCCAAAATCAATTTTACTGCAACCATTACCTATTGCCACCATTCACGATCCTGATACAACCAGAATTTTAGACTGTCTATATATCATACCCTGGGATTGGAGTTATTTTTGGGTTTGAAGCCCCCAAGGAATCCAGAACGAAAATGGGCAATGGGGATTCCATACAGAGAAATCCCCTTTTTGGGACCCAGCAATACCAGAATCATTGCCATGAATCATTGCCCGAATCTTGCCAAATTATTTCAATTTGGCCATAATTAATAAACTTAAAAAAATCCAGACTGAAGAAACACACCAACACTGCTGCCCCAACAATCCCAAAATCAATTTTACTGCAACAATTACCAATTGCTACCATTCACTACCCCGATACAACCAGAATCAATTCTCTATTTATCATCCCTTGGGTTTGAAGCTATTTTAAGGAGCCGCTATTTCCCAAATTCCTCTTGCCAAACATTCCCCCGTTGCAGTAAAACAAGAATTACAGCGTTTAAAACCTCTGATCAAAGAGCAGGGATGTGATGCAATTGTTTGGATGTTTCCAGGGAGACTTCAAAAGCCAGAAAACACCTGGTGGTTTTAAGAGCTTCTCATGGGAGTTCTTAAACACCGAGCTGGAAATTACGCAAATGCCTCTGTGGCTGCCCAGGGTTGTTTCTTTTTGGCCCTGCAAATTAAGAGAATCTCTTTAATGCCTCTGATAATTTATTGGTTTCTGCTCAGCTGCTGCAAATCCCTGAGCAGCTAATCCCTGCAACGTCAATTCTGCAAATGCGGTGCTACCTGGGATATTTATGTGCTGCATCTCTCTTAATTATCGATCTGAGGTGCTGAAAGCAGCTTAGAAAGTTCCTCTTCTCCCCGAAATCCCAATATTTTGCCACATTTACACCCCACAGACGGAATCCATCAACGCACATAGAATTAACGCCGTATTTTTAAGATAAATTATAAACCAAAGACCGACACTGCAAGGAATCTTTAAGAAAAGCATCATGTCCTCCTGACCCAATGAGATGAAGAGAAAAACAAACTTCAAATCCATCAAACACAACCCCAAGCCCCAGACCCCAAAAAGTTGCCATCACCTGCCTTTGGTTGAGGGAAGAGGGGACCTCCCTACGCTCCTGCCTTGCCCTTGACAGGATAAAACAAATCACAGCTCAACGGGCTCATTTTGCCCCAGGGCTTTGTCGCTGCTGTCCCCAGGAAAATTCCAGTTTCCCGGCGGGGATAAAGGTCCCAGTGAGCCCTGGAGGCAGCRCCCATGAATGGCTGCAGTGTTCGGTGCCCGAGCCAGGCATGCTCCCCAAAACAATCGGTGTTTGTGGCTCCTCCGGGCAGCAGCCCATGGGCACCAACAAAGGGCTCGGAGCACCTCGGGGAAAACACTCACAACAAATACAAGATTTTCCCTACAAATCCACCTTTCTTGATTCACATTTTCACCACAAATCCACCTTTTTTATCTCACATTTTCTCCACAAATCCACCTTTCTTGTTGCACATTTTCTCCACAACTTCACCTTTTTTATTTCGCATTTTCTCCAGAAATCCACCTTTCTTGTTTCACATTTTCTCCACAAATCCACCTTTCTTGTTTCACATTTTCTCCACAAGTCCACCTTTCTTGTTTCACTTTTTCCTCCACAAATCCACCCTTCTTGTTTTACATTTTCTCCACAAATCCACCTTTTTTTGTTTCACCCTCACACGTCAAAGCAGCTTTCAATAACCCCCATCGAAGCCACGGTGCGTCTCAGAACAAAAATCAGGTGGGAAATGAGCTCAACTCAGTAAAAGCTGCAACACAKCCACACTTGAGTCATTAAAAAAATGAGGCCAGATCTTGCTGTAAAAATCAATTTTTATGACAAATTCTTACATGCTCATAAAGTTACACGTGCAGGGTGTTCTCTGCATTGGGGTTCTGATTAAGGAAAGCAGGAATTCAAAGCCCCATTGCCTTCAGCAGCTCCAAACTGTTCCCTGCACCTGGTTATCCTGGGAAGATGGAGAGCAGGGATGGGATCCTTCAAGGCACTTTGCAGATCCTGCCCTTAGGTGGGATTTTAGGTGGGA
>NW_026626570.1:4138-6315 GCF_030028575.1 Malurus melanocephalus
CCAAACTGATCCCAGAATTTGTAGCTCCCCCTTGAAAAACGCCCCGTTATGACAGAACCAATTATCTCAGCATCACAAGTCATCTTGAACAGTTTCAGCTCTGGAATGCAAATAGGTCATTATTTAAATATAGTTCCCTGCTTCCACCTTTTCCTCTCCCCTCTGCCTTCCCAGAAATAAATTTCAGTCTCTACAACTTCCTCTCCCCCCCGGCTGTGCCGGGAAGCAGCGTTGGAGTGGGAGATTTGCCTGTGGAAAAACAGATTAGAATGAAGTGTTGTATCCTTGGCCTTGAAATGTGCCCTCAGCTGAGTTTTTAATTTGGGCTTTTCCAGATTGATCAGCGCACTTGTAATTTAAAAGCAATTTGAAGCAGCCAGGTAGGGAGTTTGACTTCAAATTAATGAGCTTTTGACATCTGCAAACAAAACGATAACGTGAACCCATTGGAAGTCAGCCCCGTGTTTAACATCTGTCACTCCAACTCGCTTACACAAAGGCTTTTCTCCTGCAATCTGAAAGCTGTTCCACCACAATCCTGCTCTTAGCAGCAATTTGCAAACTTTGTTGCATCAGATGAGCAGAAAGGCAGGCTGCAGATCAATTAATGCTGATGAATAATGAGGTGTTTTAAGCGGCGTTGTGAGGAATTATTGGAGGCACTCGTAAAACCCAAATTTCAATGAGCCAGACTCAGTACCTGAGACATCTAAATCTGCAGGACATGGGGTGCCAASAGGATTGATGGCTGGTTTAAATCAGGATTTTATTGCTCAGGGAAAGCCCAGCACTGCAACTTGAGCAATCCACAGCAAATTCCAGCAGAAAGTGAGGTGAAGAATGCAAAGGGAAATAACCCTCCAAGGACTAACAGCAACAATGGCAAGATTGAAGGGAAAAAGACACCAAAGCTGGAATTCACCAAAAGAAACTGTGAGCAGGGTGAAGGAAGGGTTAGCAATGAGAACTGCTCTGAAGCTGAAGAATTACAGCTCTTGGCAAAGAAATATTTACAGATCCTTCATCAAATRTCCTGAAAAGCAGAGGGTCTGGGAKCAGGAATTTTCATTGCTGGCTTCAAGCTGTGATCACGCTGACTTTCATTCACCACTTACATTTTCTTTGAGATTAAAAACTCCATTAAAAGAACCAAGGCAGGTCACAAATTCCAGGTGCAAATGCCACAGTAAAAGCAGAGTGGGTGTGAAGCTCTGGGAGYGTGGTCCCACTTTTGGGGATACACAGGAAACCGGCACCTTTGGGATTTAAGATCAGAGCCAGGGAACCCCCAACCCTAATAACCAACCCAATCCCAACTTCATCACACCACATCCGTGGCAAAGGGGTGCTCAGTAACATTCCCAGTTCATCCCAGTCTGGCTCAACCAAAACTGCTCTGCTGGTCTGCAAGGGGCACCGTGATGGGCCAGAGCAGCTCCAGCTCAGCTGAGCTTCCTCCAGAAGTTATTACAGATCAAAGAGATTGATTTTGGTGAAAGGGAAGAAAACTCAACCCCCATGACAATTAAAGGAACACCCAACCATGAGGRAAGCTGGAATCCATGGAGCTCTGAAGGGTGAGATCTTGTCATGGAYGTGCAGTTGGATATTTCACTCTGAATTATCTTCTCCAGAGCAACAAAACTCAGAAGCAGGAGGTTTATCCTCCAGCTGACCCAATTATTTTGCCCTGATCTTTTTGAAGTGACATGAGTAACACACTTTTCYCTTCTTCCCTTGTAAATCTCCTGTTATTTGCTTATTTGCTTTCTCTTTCAAATTCATTGTAGTAGTGAAGCAAAGCCTTTCCAAGTGCTGGTTCTTCCTGGCAATGCTCGTTGCTGCATCCCTGTTTGTGTGTTATCTTCAGGGCACAGCTGCTCTTGGCTCAGCTCCTTCCATCCTCACCCTCCTGCAGGACAGAGCTGCCTCTTCCCAACACACAAATCCCAAAATTGTCACTTCTATCGCTCGTGTATTTTTTCAGTTTTTGTCTCATCTCACCTCTGCCTGATTTACTGTTTTGTTTTTCARTTTTACCTGCTCAGGTCTTTCATTCTTACAAAAATTTATTGCTGTACATTAGAAAAAGCAAATCTCGGATAGGCCACATTTTCAGGACTGAGCATTTTTTTCCTTTTTACAGAGGGGATAAAAGTGATAGAAAACTCCACAGC
>NW_026626571.1:0-1487 GCF_030028575.1 Malurus melanocephalus
ATCTATAATGCAAATCTATTAATTGATTAATGAATCAATCAATCGATTAATTCATTAATACTAGCAATAATTATTGTCAAAATAATTACTATGGAATTATATTGATTTATTAGTTCACAAGTTTACCAATGAATAACTTCATAGATTGGATTAATTTAGATTTGCTTTAAATAAATCTATGAATATCTAAAATTCATGGATTACATCTATAATATAAATCTATTAATTGATTAATTGATTCATTAGTTAATTAGTTATGTGGGAGGCACAGGGGGAAATAAACAAATATCCTTAAAATTACTTTTTAGGGATTCATGGATTTTGTAAAACCCCAGACTAGTTGAATATTTTCATTTTATTCCTGTTTTATTCCCAGTTTATGTGGATAAATCCCAGATTTCTCTCAGTGTTTGTGACATTTTTTAGGTGTTTGGTTTTGAATAATAAATCTGTTGGAAAAATTCCATGCCACGTCTTGAATCCCCAGAATTTTCTAATTATTGAATCTTCAACATTCAAATGATTTCACTTGCTGTTAGCTAATTAATTTCTCTTTTATATTCTAATTATTTAATCTTCTATTTTCCATTTCTTTAATCTTTCATATTCTCATTGTTCTCTTTCATTTTCTCTCAAATAATTTTCTCTTCTAATTATGAATTATTACATCTTCTTGTCGTGGGTTTAAAACCTGACTTTTCCCTAACCGGGCAGAAACACCAGAAATGTTGTGGTTTGAACTGTGCTGAAAGCCAAGAAAAACTGTACCCATGACATTCCCTCCCTTCCCCCCACCGGAGAGGGAGAAGGGAGAGCGAGAGCCCAATTAACACAGGAATTTATGGCTTTGAGATAACATAAAAATAATTGAGAGAAAGATATGTACGTGCTCCAGAGAATAGTCAGACAGGCTGAATAACTTAAGTTGCAAAATAGATTTATTACTATACACTACTAGGAATACTACGACACTGGGGGGAAAACCGAGATAGGGATAAATTTACAAGGAGAAAAAAATAAAATGGACATTTTAAGACACTTGTTATTTTTTCCGGGGACCAGTTTTTTTCAAGTCCCATCCCTCTCCACTCCCCCCCATGCTGTCCCTCACACAAAGGGGGGCAGGAATGAAAGTCTAACACAGATCAAAACACTCAGCTGTTGTCCAAGCATTGTAGGATACAACATTCTTACAGCTCCAGCTGTGGGAGTTGTCTTTTCCAAGAATAGTCAGTGTAAAACTGCTAATGGCAGGGAAAAGAAATTCCTTTACCTCGGAGGAGAAAAGAAAGAATGTCCTTCAAGGCCAAAACTACGTTGATTTCAGCGGCGTAAGTCTGACTATCACAAACCCCCTGGCAAAGCACAGCTTCTTCTAAACATCAAAACGTCGTGGGGGAAGCAAACCTCTTCTCTTTTTCTTGGCTTCTAATCAAATCAATCCAGTCCTCAAAAAGCCAGGGTTTTTTTTTTTTTTTTTTTTTTTT
>NW_026626571.1:3657-5974 GCF_030028575.1 Malurus melanocephalus
AAACGGATCAGATTCCAGGTGGGAGTGATCCAACAAAAACCTGAACTAGGGAAGGGATATTCCAATTCCAGGGGCTCAGAGAACAAAGCACACCCATGAAAACGGGGCTGGAATGTGGAAGAGAAACATGGAAATTTTTGTTGCACCTTCCCCACCTTTTTACCTTGCCCCCTTTTCCACCTTTCTTTATTTTTCCCCCATTTTCTCTACTTTTCCCCCATTATCCTTTTCTTTAACTTTTTCCACACTTTCTCTACCTTACCCTCACTCTTTGTCTAATTTTTTGCCTTTCGCCCTTGTATTTTATCTTCCTCCCTTTTTTAATCTTTTCCCCCTTTTACATCATTTTTTCTTCGTTTTTAACTTCCCCCCTTTTTCATTTTCCTTTCACGTTTTCCACTTTTTTACCTTGGTTTTTTTTTTCCCCACTTTGTTTTTTTTTTCTTTATACCCTTCCACTTTAAAGGGTTTTTTCCTACCCTTTCCCCTGTTTTTCTACCTTTTTCTTTTCCACCTTCCCTTCTGCTTTTTACATTTTCACCTCTTCCCCTTTTACCTTTTCCTCTCTTCCCAATTTTTTAATTTCCTCCTTTTATTTTATTATTTTTTTTTACCTTCCACGGCTTCAACTTCCCCCATATTTAATTCCCCCTCCCTGACATTCAGGATTTCCCCCTTCCCTACTTCCCGCGGATCCTTTCCCCGCTCCCACCCAGATTTAAATTGGCACCGGGATCGGCACCGGGCAGATCCGGAGAGGCCCCTCTTCCCCTCGGGACACAAACGGGAAGAACTTTCCTGCGGGATTCTCCCCGGCCCGCAGCGACCTCGCTACCATCAGATCCCTCCGCTCCACGTCATAAAATTCCAGCTGCGCTTTCTCCAGGTCCAGGAACACCCCGACCACAGAGAAACCCTTCCGCTGCTCCCCAAGCTTGTGGCGGCTGACACAATCACAGGAGAAAAGCTCTCTGTTGAATCCGGCAAGAGCCCAGAAATCCCAGGAATGCTGGGTATGCAGGCTGGGGATGCTCCATCTGCTCCCCAACACTCCCACCACCCAGCGCCGCTGCTGGCCCAGCTCCACCTCCCAGTAGCATTTCCTGGCTCCCAGTGCCTCCTGTGCCACCAGCACCTCCCACCGGGACTGATACGGCACATTCTGCAGATACAGGGGCCACATCTCTGGATCCAGCACCACGGAAACTGCAGGGGAAAGGGGAATCATCCTGTGAGTGGAGCGACCCCAGGCGCTCCCAGTGGCTTCCACAAGGGATTGGAGATTCCTGGGGACTGCAGGGGATGCGGCCACTGAGGAACTGAGGGGCCACAGAAGTCCTGAATACCAGAATCCCCAAATCCTAAAATCGCTAAATACCAAAATCGCCAAATCCCAGAATTACAGAATCGCTGAGTGGGTGAGATCCTGGTGGTGGACAACAGGGAATATTAACCTTTGCTGGAACAAGGGATGCAGCCACTGAGGAGCTGAAGGGCCATGGAATCAGAGAGTCCATGACTCCCAGAATCCTAGAATCCTGAAATCTCAAAATCCCATCATGGGTGAGGTCCTGGGATGGTTCAACAAGGAATTTGAATTCCTCAGGGCAGGGGATGTGACCACTCACGAACAGAGGAGCCGTGACATTCCCAAATCCCCAAATGCTGCAATTCCTGAATCTCCCAACTCCCAAGTCCCCTAATCCCAGAGTGGGTGACATTGGAGGGGATCCCAGAGCAGCCTCCTGGGCCTTGTGGACATCCCAGAGCTCTCCTGGCTGAGTCTTTCCTCAGGGCACAATTCCCTCTTTCTCCTCCCATCCATCCTCCCTGGAATTGTGTCCCAATCTCATCCCATCCCAGGCACACCCCTGGATTCCAATATGGCCAGAATGTCTCTGACACTGTGGAATTTTGGGATGACTGGGAGTGCCATACCAGGGTGACTTGGTCAGGTGGCCACTACATTTTCATGGAATCATGGAATGGTTTGGTTTGGAAGAACCTGGAATCCCATGCAATTCCACCCTTCCAAGGGCAGGGACCCCTTCTGCTGTTCCAGGTGACTCCAAGTCCCATCCAACCTGGCCTTGGACACTTCCAGGGATGGGAAATCCACAACTTCCTTGGCAATTCCATCCCAGCCCCTTCATGCCCTCATTGGGAATAGTTTCTTCCCCAAATCCCACCCAAATCTCCCATTTTCCAGCAGGAAGCCATTCCCTGTGTCCCACCATCCCCCGCTCACCCGCATGGCTCCGGGCTTCCCAGAAATCTGCGGGAAGGAAACAGAAAGGGGAATTTTATGGATCTGTTG
>NW_026626572.1:0-2559 GCF_030028575.1 Malurus melanocephalus
GGATGGGATCCAATTAATTAATTAATCAGGTGTTCATTAAATCTGAGATGGGATCCAATTAATTAATTAATCAGGTGTTCATTAAATCTGGGATGGGATCCAATTAATTAATTAATTAAGCAGGGGTTCATTAAATCCAGAATGGGACGCAATTAATTAATTAATTAAACAGCAGTTCATTAAATCCACAATGGGATGCAATTAATTAATTAATTAATTAATCAGGGGTTCATTAAATCCAGGATGGGATCCAATTAATTAATTAATTAATCAGGAGTTTGTTAAATCTGGGATGGATCCAATTAATTAATTAATTAATTAATTGATAAGGGGTTTATTAAATCCAGAATGGGAGCCAATTAATTAATCAATCAATCCAGGGGTTCATTAAATCCAGGATGGCATACAATTAATTAATTAATCAATCAATCCAGGGGTTTGTTAAATCCAAGATGGGATCCAATTAATTAATTAATCAGGGGTTCATTAAATCCAGAATGGGATCCAATTAATTAATTAATTAATCAGGGGTTCATTAAATCCAGGATGGGATCCAATTAATTAATTAATTAATCAATCAATCCAGGGGTTTGTTAAATCCGAGATGGGACCCAATTAATTAATTAATTAATCAGCAGTTCGTTAAATCCAGAATGGGATCCAATTAATTAATTAATTAATCAGGGGTTCATTAAATCCAGGATGGGATCCAATTAATTAATTAATCAATCAATCCAGGGGTTTGTTAAATCCGAGATGGGATCAAATTAATTAATTAATTAATCAGGGGTTCATTAAATCCAGGATGGGATCCAATTAATTAATTAATTAAGCAGGGGTTCATTAAATCCAGAATGGGATCCAATTAATTAATTAACCAGGGGTTTGTTAAATCCAGAATGGGATCAAATTAATTAATTAATTAATCAATCAATCCAGGGGTTCATTAAATCCAGGATGGGATCCAATTAATTAATTAATTAATCAATCAATCTATCCAGGGGTTTGTTAAATCCGAGATGGGATCAAATTAAATAATTAATTAATTAATTAATCAGGGGTTTGTTAAATCCAGGATGGGGTCCAATTAATTAACCAATTAATTAATTAATTAATCAATCCAGCTGTTTGTTAAATCCAGGATGAATCCAATTAATTAATCAATCCAGGGGTTCATTAAATCCAGAATGGGATCCAATTAATTAATTAATCCAATTAATTAATTAATTAATCCAATTAATTAATTCCAATTGATTTTTGGGATTTCCAACTTTTCCATTTTCCCATCGATTTTTGAGGAATTTCCATTGATTTTTTTGGGAATTCCCATCGATTTTTGAGATTTCCAACTTTTCCATTTTCCCATTGATTTTTGGGGAATTCCCATTGATTTTTTTGGGGAATTCCCATTGACTTTTTTGGGAATTTCTATCGATATTTGGTGGAATTCCCATAATTTTGGGGAACTCCCATCAATTTTTGGGGAATTCCCATCGATTTTTGGGATTTCCAACTTTTCCGTTGTCTCATTGATTTTGGGGGAATTCCCATCGATTTTTGGGGGAATTCCCATTGATTTTTGGGGAATTTCCATTGATTTTTTTTTGGGAATTTACATTGATTTTTGGGGGAATTCCCATAATTTTTTTTGGGGAATTCCGATTGATTTTTGGGATTTCCAACTTTTCCATATTCCCATCAATCTTTGGGAATTCCCATTGATTTTTTTGGGAATTCCCATTGATTTTTTTGGGAATTCCCATCGATTTTTGGGGGAATTCCCATTGATTTTTGGGATTTTCTAACATTTCCATTTTCCCATCAATTTTTGGGGGAATTCCCATCAATTTTTTGGGAATTTCCATCGATTTTTGGGGGAATTCCCATAATTTTTTGGGGGAATTCCCATTGATTTTTTGGGATTTCCAACTTTTCCATTTTCTCATATATTTTTTGGGAATTCCCATTGATTTTTTGGGAATTCCCATCGATTTTTGGGATTTCCAACTTTTCCATTTTCCCATCATTTTTTTTAGGAATTCCCATTGATTTTTTGGGAATTTCCATTGATTTTTTTGGGGAATTTCCATTGATTTTTGGGATTTCCAACTTTTCCATTTTCCCATCAATTTTTGGGAATTCCCATTGATTTTTCTGGGAATTCCCATCGATTTTTGGGGGAATTTCCATTGATTTTTGGGGGAATTCCCATCAATTTTTGGGGAATTTCCATAATTTTTTTGGGAATTTCCATCAATTTTTGGGGGAATTTCCATCGATTTTTGGGATTTTCCAACTTTTCCATTTTCCCATCAAATTTTGGGAATTCCCATTGATTTTTTTGGAAATTCCCATTGATTTTTGGGGGAATTTCCATTGATTTTTTTGGGAATTCCCATTGATTTTTGGGATTTTCCAACTTTTCCATATTCCCATCAATTTTTGGGGGAATTCCCATCTTTTTTTTTGGAATTCCCTTTTTTTTTTCTTGGAATTCCCTTTTTTTTCTTGGAATTCCCTTTTTTTCCTTGGAATTCCCATCTTTTTGCTTGGAATTCC
>NW_026626572.1:2696-3995 GCF_030028575.1 Malurus melanocephalus
GGAAAATCCTAATTAATAAGATGGAAAAAAGCAATAAAAAATACGGGAAAATGATAATGAAGGTGGAAAATTAATATTTAATAAAGTAAAAAAAAAGTAAATAAAGTAGAAAATAAATAATAAATGTAATAAATATAATAATGATAAAATAATAATAATAAAATAATAAATAAGATAATAAATGGGAAATAATAAAAATAAATGGAAAAATAATAAATGGAAAGGTAATAAAAATGGGAAAATAAATGAAAAATAATAAATGAAAAATAATAAATAAAAAAATAAATGGAAAAATGCTAAATGGAAAAACAATAAATAAATAATAAATGGAAAAATAATAAATGGAAAACAATAAATGGAAAAATAATAAATAAAAAAATAAATGGAAAAATAATAGATAAATAAATGAAAAAAAAAGGAAAAATAATAAATGAAAAAATAACAAAAAATGAGGAAATAATAAATGGAAAAGTAATAAATGGAAAAATAATAAATGGAAAATAATAAGTGGAAAAATAATAAATGGAAAATAATGAATGGAAAATAATAAATGGAAAAATAATAAATGGAAAAATAATAAATGGAAAAACAATAAATGGAAAACAATAAATGGAAAAATAATAATTGGAAAAATAATAAATGGAAAAATAATAAATGAAAAATAATAAATGGAAAATAATAAATGGAAAAATAATAAATGGAAGAATAATAAATGGAAAATAATAAATGGAAAACAATGAATGGAAAACAATAAATGGAAAAATAATAAATGAAAAATAATAAATGAAAAATAATAAATAAAAAAATAATAAATGGAAAATAATAAATGGGAAATAATAAATGGGAAATAATAAATGAAAAAATAAAATAATGGAAAAATAATAATTGGAAAATATTAAATGAAAAATAATAAATGAAAAATAATAAATGGAAAATAATAAATGAAAAAAAATAAATGGGAAATAAAATAATGAAAAATAATAAATGGAAAAATAATAAAAAATGGGAAAATAATACATGGAAAATAATAAATGGAAAAACAATAAATGGAAAAAAATAAATGGAAAAATAATAAATGGAAAAATAATAAATGAAAAATAATAAATGGGAAATAATAAATGGAAAAATAATAAATGGAAAAATAATAGAAAATGGAAAAATAATAAATGGAAAATAATAAATGGGAAATAATAAATGGGAAATAATAAATGGGAAATAATAAATGGAAAAATAAAATAATGGAAAAATAATAATTGGAAAATATTAAATGAAAAATAATAAATGGAAAAATAATAAATG
>NW_026626572.1:4466-6437 GCF_030028575.1 Malurus melanocephalus
AAAATAATAATTGGAAAAATAATAATTGGAAAAATAATAAATGGAAAATAAATGGAAAAATAATAAATGGAAAATAATAAATGGAAAAATAATAAATGGAAAACAATAAAAGGAAAAAATATGCAAAACTAATAAATGGAAAAATAATAAATAAGCAATAAATGGAAAAATAATAAATAAAAAAATAAATGGAAAAATAATAGATAAATAAATGGAAAAAAAGGAAAAATAATAAATGAAAAAATGACAAAAAATGAGGAAATTATAAATGGAAAAGTAATAAATGGAAAAATAATAAATGGAAAATAATAAGTGGAAAAATAATAAATGGAAAATAATAAATGGAAAATAATAAATGGAAAAATAATAAATGAAAAAATAATAAATGACAATAAATGGAAAAATAATAAAAAATGAGAAAATAATAAATGGAAAAATAATGGAAAAATAATAAATGAAAAATAATAAATGGAAAATAATAAATGAAAAATAATAAATGGAAAAATCATAAAAAATGGAAAAATAATAAATGAAAAAGTAATAAGTGGAAAATAATAAAAAATGGAAACATAAAAAATGGAAAATAATAAATGGAAAGAAATGGAAAAATAATAAATGGAAAGAAATGGAAAAATAATAAATTGAAAGATACTAAATGGAAAAATAATAGAAAATGGGAAAATAATAAATGGAAAAATAATAAATGGAAAAATAATAAATGGAAAATAATAAATGGAAAATAATAAATGGAAAAATAATAAATGGAAAAATAATAAATGGAAAATAATAAATGAAAAAATAATAAATGGAAAATAAATGGAAAAATAATAAATGGAAAATAATAAATGGAAAAATAATAAATGAAAAATAATAATAAATGGAAAAATAAATAAAATAATGGAAAAATAATAAATGGAAAAATAATAAATGGAAAAATAATAAATGGAAAAATAATAAATGGAAAAATAATGGGAAAAAAACGGAAAAATAATAAATGGAAAAGTAATAAATGGAAAATAATAAATGGAAAAATATTAAATGGAAAAATAATAAATGGAAAATAATAAATGGAAAATAAAAAATGGAAAAATAATAAATGGAAAAATAATAAATGGAAAAATAATAATTGGAAAATAATAAATGGGAAATAATAAATGGAAAAATAATAAAAAAGGAAAAATAATAAATGAAAAATAATAAATGGGAAAATAATAAATAATTAATGAAAAATAATAAATGGAAAAATAAATAAAATAATAGAAAAATAATAAAAAAATGGAAAATAATAAATGAAAAATAATAAAAGGGAAAATAATAAATAATGGAAAATAATGTGAAATAATAAATGGAAAAATAATAAATGGGAAATAATAAATAATGAAAAATAATTAATGGAAAAATAATAAAAAATGGGAAAATAATACATGGAAAATAATAAATGGAAAAACAATAAATGGGAAAATAATAAATGGAAAAATAATAAATGGAAAGATGATAAATGGAAAAATAATAAATAAAAAAAGTAAAATAATTAAAGCTATTAAATGGAAAATAATAAATTAAAAATAATAAATGGAAAAACAATAAATGGAAAACAATAAATGGAAAACAATAAATGGAAAAAAATATGAAAAAATAATGAATGGAAAAATAATAAATAAAAAATAACGGGAATTCCAATGGAAATTGATCCCAAAATTCCCATTTTTTTATTTCCCAGTGCACCAACGGTCACTGATGTGCGCCGGGTGCTTCATCCACTGCTGGGAAATGGAAATGAGTGGGAATAATGGGAATAAAAAGAGGGAAAAAAATAAAAAAATAATAATAATGATTAATAATAATAATAATTAGTAATAATAATGAGTAATAATAATAAAAATGAGAATAATGAGAATTCCAAGTGTGATCTAATTCCCGAAATTGAAGCGCCGGGTGCTTCATCCACTGCTGGGAAATGGGAAAATGGGA
>NW_026626573.1:0-1373 GCF_030028575.1 Malurus melanocephalus
CTTCCGGGTTGGCGGATGGACCAATCAGCGCTCGCCGCGCGCGCCGGCAGCCAATCAGAGCTTGTCTCGGCAGAAAGCCCCGCCTCTCACGCCGTTCTCCGCCAATCACCGCGAGGAAAGCGGCGGCCAATCAAAAACGGGGGTGGGGCCGCGGAATGAGCCAATGGGGAGCGGAGGGCGGAGTTTAAGGGGGGTGGCGGTGACGTCATAGCCGGATGTGGCCGCGCCGGGACTACAACTCCCGGCGGCCCCTGCGGCGGAAGTGGGGGAGACAGCGCCCCCCAGCGGCTCCCGGGGCTCCCAGTGCTCCCAGTAACGAACCAGTAACAACCAGTGACCCCCAGTGCCCTCCCAGTGCTCCCAGTAACCCCCAGTAATGCATCAGTGACCTCCCAGTACTCCCAGTAATGAACCAGTGCCCTCCCAGTAACCCTCAGTAACGTACCAGTGACCCCCCAGTGCCCTCCCAGTGCTCCCAGTAATGCACCAGTGACCCCCAGTAACCCTCCAGGGCTCTTCCAGTGCCCTCCCAGTACTCCCAGTTCAGCCTCCCAGTGCTCCCAGTAACAACCAGTGACCTCCAGTGCCCTCCCAGTGCCTCCCACTGCCCTCCAGTGACCCCCCAGTGCTCCCAGTAACGCACCAGTGACTCCCCAGTGACTCCCAGTGATGAACCACTGCCCTCCCAGTGCCCTCCCAGTAATGCACCAGTAAGCACCAGTGCCCTCCCAGTAATAACCAGTGCTCCCAGTAAAGCATCAGTGACCTCTCAGTGCCCTCCCAGTCCCCCCCAGTCCCTCCCAGTGCTCCCAGTAACCCTTCAGGGCTCTCCCAGTCCCTCCCAGTCCATCCCAGTCCATTCCCAATCCCCTCCCAGTCCATCCCAGTCCCTCCCAGTCCATCCCAGTCCCTCCCAGTCCATCCCAGTTCTCCCAGTCCATTCCCAGTCCATTCCCAGTCACTCCCAGTCCATCCCAGTCCATCCCAGTTCTCCCAGTAACGCTCCTGATGCTTTCTCCTCCTCCTCTTCCTCCTTTACTCGAGAGAAATTGGGGTGGGGGAGGGGAATTGGGGGGTCCCGGGGGAAATTTTGAGATCCCGGGAGGATTTTGGCGGAAATTTTGGGGGTCCAGGGGGGATTTTGGGTATTTTTGATAAAATTTTGGGGGTCCCAGGGGAATTTTTGGGGTTCCCAGGGGTCTTTGGGGGCAGATTTGGGGTTCCCAGATTTTGGGGTTCCTGGGGGAATTTTGGGATTTTCGGGGGTGATTTTGGGAGGAATTTTGGGGTATCCCAGAGGGTTTTGGGTGGAATTTTTGGGGTTTCCGGGGGATTTTTTTGGGGTTTCCAGGGGATTTTTGGGCGGTTTTTGG
>NW_026626573.1:3397-5917 GCF_030028575.1 Malurus melanocephalus
CCGCCCCCCGCCCCTCCCCCACCCGGCGGCTTCAGGACGAGGTTGAGGCGGGCGGAGGGACCGATGGAATAATCGCAGAGACGGCGCTCGTCTGGGGGGAGGGGGCAGAAAAAAATCCCCCAAGAAATTGGGGGAGGGGTCGTGGAGGGACCCCCCGAATTTGGGGAGATTCCAAAAAAAATTTGGGGAAATTTCGTCGAAATTTGGAGCGCGAAATCGGCGAAATTCCCATGAAAAAGGGAAAAATTCCCACGAAATTTGGAAAAATTTGCAGCCCAAAATTGAAAAAAAAACTCCCCCAAAATTTGGAAAATTTGCAACCCAAAATTGGTAAAATTCCCCCAAAATTTGGAGTCTGAAATTGGGGAAATTTCCTCAAAATTTGGCCCCAAACTGCGGGGAAAGTATTATCTCCGATGGAATAATCGCAGAGACGGCGCTCCTCTGGGGGGAGGGGACACCAAAAAAATCCCCAAAAATCCCCCCAAAATTTCCCCAAACCATCCCAAATCCCAAAAAACCCCAAAATCTCCCAAAATCCCCTCCAAATCTCTCTAAAATCTCCCTAAATCATCCCAAATCCCAAAAATCCCCCTAAAATTACCCCAAATCCCATTAAAATCCCCAAAATCCCCTTCAAATTCCTCTAAAATCTGCCTAAATTATCCCAAATCCCAAAAAAAACCCAAATCCCCAAAATCCCCCAAATCCCATTAAAATCCCATTAAATTCCCTCCAAACCATCCCAAATCCCTCCAAAATCTCCCTAAATTATCCCAAATCCAAAATAAACCCCAAAAATCCCCAAAATCCCACAAAATCCCCCAAAAATTCCCCCAAATCCTTCCAAAATCCCCCCAAAAATCCCCCAAAAATTCCCCCTAATCCCATTAAAATCCCATTAAAATCCCATTAAATTCCCTCCAAACTATCCCAAATCCCTCTTAAAATCTCCCTAAATTCTCCCAAATCCAAAAAAATTCCCAAATTTCCCCAAAATCTCGCTAAAATCCCATTAAAATCCGTCCAAACCCACCCAAAATCTCCAAAATTCCCCCAAAATCCTCCCCAAAAAAGCCCCAAAATCCCTCCAAACCATCCCAAATCCCCCCAAAATCTCCCTGAATTATCCCAAATCCCAAAAAATTCCCAAATTGCCCCCAAATCCCTCCAAAAATCTCCCCAAAAATCCCCCTAATCCCATTAAAATCCCATTAAAATCCAATTAAAATCCCATTAAATTCCCTCCAAACCATCCCAAATCCCCCCCAAATCTCCCTAAATTATCCCAAATCCCAAAAAAAACCAAAATCCCCCAAATTTCCCCCAAAATCCCATCAAAATCCTTCAAAACCATCCCAAATCCCTCTAAAATCCTCTTCAAATCCCCCCAAAATCCCCTTCAAATTCCTCTAAAATCTCTCTAAATTATCCCAAATCCCAAAAAAAAACCCCAAAATTCCCCAAATTTCCCCAAAATCTAGCTAAAATCCCTCCAAAAATCCCCCTAATCCCATTAAAATCCCTCCAAACCATCCCAAATCCATCCAAAATCTCCCTGAGTTATCCCAAAACCCAAAAAAGAACCCAAAATCCCCAAATTTCCCCCAAATCCCGTTAAAATTCCTCCAAAAATCCCCCAAAATTCCTCCAAAATCCCCTTCAAATCCCCCCAAAATCCCCTTCAAATTTCTCTAAAATCTCCCTAAATTATCCCAAATCCCAAAAAAAACCCAAATCCCCAAAATCCCCCAAATCCCGTTAAAATCCCTCCAAAAATCCCCAAAAAAATTCCCCTAATCCCATTAAAATACCATTAAATTCCCTCTAAACCATCCCAAATCCATCCAAAATCTCCCTAAATTATCCCAAATCCCCAAATTTCCCCCAAATCCCGTTAAAATCCCTCCAAAAACCAAAAAAAAATCTCCCAAATTCCCCCAAAATGCCATTAAATTCCCATTAAAATCCTTCCAAACCATCCCAAATCCCTCTAAAATCTCTCTAAATTATCCCAAATCCCAAAAAAATCCCCAAAAATCCCCCAAATCCCATTAAAATCCCTCTAAACCATCCCAAATCCCTCCAAAATCTCCCCTAAATTATCCCAAATCCCAAAAAATCCCCAAAATCCCCCTAAATCCCCCAAATCCCGTTAAAATTCCTCAAAAATCCCCGAAAAATTCCCCCAAAATCCCATTAAATTCCCTCCAAATCACCCCTAAATCCCTCTAAAATCTCCCTAAATTATCCCAAATCCCAAAATTTCCCAAATTTCCCCAAATTCGCCCCAAATCTCACCTGCCAGGGCCTTTCCCCGGTAGAGGAGCCGCTGCTGCTCCACGGGCACCTGGAGCCGTTCGGCCACGAGCGCCTTCAGCGCCCCCACGCGCTCCTCGGGGGACACCTGGGGGGTCCCGGGGGGCTCTGAGACCCCCAAAAACCCCACAAAACCACCCCAAAAACCCCCCGAGGCCGAAAAAACCAAAAATACCCGGAATTGTCCCAAAAATCCCCCCA
>NW_026626574.1:0-1618 GCF_030028575.1 Malurus melanocephalus
TTTTTTGGGTTTGAGCCTCTCTGGGGACTCAGGGCCGGTCCTTTTGGGGTTTCAGCCTCCCTGGGGGCTCAGGGTCGATCCTTTTAGGCACGAACAGCTTTAGGGTCGATTCTTTTGGATTTTTTTGGGTTTCAGCCTCCTCGGGGGCTCAGGTTTGGTTCCTTTTAGGCAGGAAAAGGGTCAGGGTCGGTTCTTTTGTTCTTTTTTTGGGGTTTCAGCCTCCCTGGGATCTTTGGGTCGATCCTTTTAGGCAGGAACGGGTTTAGGGTCGATTCTTTTGGGGTTTTTTGGGGTTTCAACCTTCCTGTGGGTTCAGAGTTGTTCCTTTTAGGCAGAAAGAGGCTCGAAGTTGGTTCCTTTTGGGGTTTGAGCCTCTTTGGGGGCTCAGGATTAGTTCCTTTTAGGCAGGAACGGGTTTAGGGTCGGGTTTTTGGTCCTTTTTGGGGTTTGAGCCTTTCTGGGGTGTCAGGGTAGATCCTTTTAGGCAAGAACGGGATCAGAGTTGGTTCTTTTTGGGGTTTCAGCCTCCCCAGGGACTCAGGCTTGATCCTTTCAGGCAGGAACAGATTTAGGGTCGATTCTTTTGGGTTTTTTTTGGGGTTTCAGCCTTCCTGTGGGTTCAGAGTTGTTCCTTTTAGGCAGGAACGGGGTCAGAGTCGGTTCCTTTGGGGGTTTGAGCCTTTCTGGGGGCTCAGGATCGATCCTTTTGGGCAGGAAAAGGGTCAAGGTCGATCCTTTTAGGCAGGAACGGGCTTGGGGTCGATCCTTTTAGGCAGGAACAGCTTTAGGGTCGGTTCTTTTGGGGTTTCAGCCTCCCCCAGGGCTCAGAGTTGTTTCTTTTAGGCAGGAAAAGGGTCAAGGTTGATCCTTTTAGGCAGGAATAGATTTAAGGTGGGGATTTTTTTGTTCTTTTTGGGGTTTCAGCCTCTCTGGGGTCTCAGGGTTGGTCCTTTCAGGCAGGAACGGGTTTAGGGTCGGGTTTTTTGGTTCCTTTTGGGGTTTGAACCTTTCTGGGGTGTCAGGGTCGATCCTTTTAGGCAGGAAAAGGGTCAAGGTCGATCCTTTTAGGCAGGAACGGGCTTGGGGTCGGTCCTTTCAGGCAGGAACAGTTTTAGGGTCGGGTTTTTTTTTGTTATTTTTGGGGTTTGAGCCTCCCTGGGGACTCAGAGTTGCTCGTTTTAGATTTAGGGTCGGGTTTTTTTTGTTCTTTTTGGGGTTTCAGCCTCCCCGGGGGCTCAGGGTCGATCCTTTCAGGCAGGAACAGCTTTAGGGTCCGTTCTTTTGGTTCTTTCTGGGGTTTGAGCCTTTCTATGGGTACAGACTTGTTCCTTTTAGGCAGAAATAGGCTCGAAGTCGGTTCCTTTTGGAGTTTGAGCCTCGCTGGGCGCTCAGGATTGGTCCTTTTAGGCAGGAACGGGTTTAGGGTCGGGTTTTTTTCTGTTCTTTTTGGGGTTTCAGCCTCCCCCGGGGGCTCAGGGCGGGACAATCCCGAGGGTTCGGAGCTGCGACCTTTGGGGACCCCGCGGGGGCTCCGTTTGTGTTTTGGGGTCTGGACAAAAAGCAAAAAAAAAGCCTCGAAAAAACTGAAAAAAACCAAAGCAAAACAAAGCAAAAAAAA
>NW_026626574.1:4342-6245 GCF_030028575.1 Malurus melanocephalus
TTTTATTTTATTTTATTTTATTTTATTTTATTTTATTTTATATTTTATTTATATGTCCTGGGGGGGGGCAGCGATGGATTCGAGCACCCGAACATTCCCGGGATGGGGATCCCTCACCCCACACCTGTCTGACTGTCCGTCTGTCTGTCTGACTGTCCATCTGTGTGTCTGTCCGTCTGTCTGTGTGTCTGTCTGTGTGTCCGTGTGTCCATCTGTCCATCCGTCTGTCTGTGTGTGTCTGTCTGTCTGTGTGTGTGTCTGTGTGTGTGTCCGTCTGTCTGACTGTCCATATGTCTGTCTGTCTGTGTGTTCATCCGTCTGTCCATCTGTCTGTCCGTCTGCCTGTGTGTCCGTCTGTGTGTGTCTGTCTGTGTGTCTGTCTCTCCGTCTGTCCATCCTGTGTGTGTGTGTGTGTGTTCATCTGTCTGTCTGTGTGTCCTTTTGTCCGTCTGTCTGTGTGTCTGTTTGTCCATCTGTCCGTCCGTCTGTCCTCTCTGTCTGTCCTTCTGTCCATCCTCTCTGTCCGTCCGTGTGTCTGTGTGTCTGTGTCCGTCTGTCTGTCCGTGTGTCGGTCCGTCCGTCTGTCTGTCTGTCTGTGTGTTTGCGTTTGTGTGTCTGTCTGTCTGTCCATCCTCTCTGTCCGTCTGCCTGTCCGTATGTCTGTCTGTGTGTCCGTCTGTCTGTCTGTCCGTCTGCCCGTCTGCCCTTCCTCTCTGTCGATCCGTCTGTCCGTCTGTCTGACTGTCCATCTGTCCATCTGTCTGTCTCTCTGTCTTTCTGTCCATCCTCTCTCTCCGTCTGTCCATCTGTCCTTCCTCTCTTTCCTCTCTGTCTGTCTGTCCTTCTTCTCCATCCATCCATCCATCCATCCATCCGTCTGTCTGTCCGTCCGTCTGTGTGTCCGTCTGTCTGTCTGTCTGTCCTCCCTCTCTGTCTGTCCGTTTGTCCGGCGCTCCTGGAGCTCAAAGGGATTTTCTGTTTCGTTTTCCTGCTTCCCCTTCCCAAACCCTTTTTCCCCTTTAGGAATTTCCCAAACCCTTTCCCAATCCTTTCCCAAATCCTTTTTTTCCCTTTCGGATTTCCCAGACCTTTCCCAAACCCTTCCCCCTTTGAGATTTCCCAAATCCTTTCCCAAATCCTTTCCCAAAGTCTTTTTCCCCTTTAGGGATTTCCCAAACCCTTCCCAAATCCTTTCCCCAACCCTTTGTTCCCTTTGGGATTTCCCAAATCCTTCCCAAGCCTTTTTCCCAAACCCTTTCCCAAACCTTTTTTCCTTTGGGATTTCCCAAACCCTTCCCCAAACCCGTTCCCAAACCTTTTCCAATCCCGTTCCCCCAAACCCTTTCCCAAACACTTTTTTTTTTTCCCTTTGGGATTTCCCAAACCCTTTTCCCAAACCCTTTTCCCTTTGGGATTTCCCAAACCCTTTTCCCAAACCCTTTTTCCCCTTTGGGATTTCGGGGCCGGGATCCCCCAGTCCCACCCTCAGCCCGGAGGCCGTCTCAGACTTATTTTTTTTTTTTATTTTTTATTTTTCATTTTTTTCCCCTCTACAAGATGGCATTCTATTATTTTCAAATTTTTTCCATTATTTTTTTCCCTCTACAAGACCTCCTCCCTGTATTTTTTTTTTCAATTTTTTATAGCTTTTTTTCCCCTCCTCCTTCCACCCATCCACCAATCACAACCCCCCTTTCCACATCGCGTCAGAACACAAAAAAAACCCCAAAACCCCTCATCTGTGGGATGTTTTTAAACCCTCCCCGACCCCGGGGCTGACATTTCCCGGGCGCTCCGAGCCGCTTCTCCCCATGCCCGGACCCCCATGCAGTCCCCCGCCCCCGAGGGGCTCCTTCCTCCCGCTTTCACCCCAAAACCCACCCCGCTCCTTCCTCCTCCTCCT
>NW_026626575.1:0-1844 GCF_030028575.1 Malurus melanocephalus
AATGCCTTGAGTAAATCAGCCAAAGTAATACTCTGAAGGCTAATCATAGCTGCTCAATAGGTGTGAAACAGAAARTATGTAAAAAATTAGCATTATTTTTAAAAGCTTTATCAAAAATTTTCCAAGCTATCCACGCCTAAGTGTGGAGTTAACACACCAAAACTTTGGCCAAGGGGGACCACCCTGCATTTCAATATAACTTGGAATGAAATCTTGACTTTCTAAAGGTTTCTTGACTTCTGTCTAACATTCTGGTGCTCTTTCAGTCAAAAAACTGCTCCCACTGTCTTTCACTCCTCACCTATATGTGGTATTTTGTATGAAGAGGTCTTTAAAATCCTGCAGTATGCTAAAGGGGAGAGATTCACAGTCATGAAAAGAGCATGCAGCATAAAAACTTGGAAAATTAATTAATTAGTATGCCAGTGGGTAATGTAATTTTGCTGATTAAAGTAAGGCCTGATTAAAAGGCCCAGAAGTTTTSTGAATCACTGTGATCTAATTAAATTTGGGGATTTTTTCTGGAGGGTGATGATAGAATAACTCTCATCTGTTTGTGGAGGTCARTCATGCTTGTGGCACTCACTACCTGTTTTCCAGCTTAGAATTGCCTTCACCACGACTTTTGTAATTTGAATTTCTGTAACCTTGTACTGCCTCAATTAATTTTTGAAATTAAATTAAATTAAATTTTAAATATTATATATTTTACACAATATATTAGAATATAATATATAAATGCATAAATATTTATATATGAATAGATTATAAAATATAATAATATATATTAACATATAATAATATATAATTGTATATACAATTACTAAATATTTTTAAAATGAATATAAATAATCTATAAATAAATGTATATAAATAATATGATAAAAATAAAATCAAATTAAAAGTAAATATTAAAAAAATTGAAAGGATTTAAAAAATCCTTTTAAAAAGAAGCTTGTTCCATAGCCTGTGGAAGACAATCATGGTGTCACTGACTTCTATGATCTTTGGCTTCCTACTCCAAATTCTAAAAATGCTGAAAGTCTAAACTCCAAATGCTAAAGCTGGAATATATTTTTTGACTTTTTTTTTGTCTTTTTTTTTGTTTTGTTTTTGTTTCTGTTTTTGTTTTGTATTTTGTTTTTCGTTTTTTTTTTAATTTATTTGTGGTTTGGCTCTGCTGTTTCCACTGAAAGCAGCAGTTATGTTTCTGAAAAAGCCACCTGAGCAATTAGAATGGGTGAAGAATTGCTGGGAATAAATTGCCAGCAGAAGCAGTGCTGATGGCACCCGGGAAATGTGTGTCAGTGGCACTAATTAATGGGCCTAATTTGGTGCCACAAAGGCAAACACGGCAGCTCTTTGTGCTCTGACACSAGTTCAGTGTTAATGAGTCCCCAGAGGTGTTGGCATTTGGGTTCCAATTGCTGTAACCCCGTGTGGGGCTCAGCCCAGAGCACAAACCCAAGCAGAGCTGCAGGTCTGGGACTCCTCCTGCCTTTCCTGTGGGTTGGGATGAGATTTTGGTGCTCTCAAGTGTCAGTGACAGCATTTTGGTGTCAGAGGCGTGTGCAGCACAGGAGTGAGAGTCCCAGCATCCCTCTGSAAATGCCCTGTTCATTGTCARTGRCCTGCACAGGGACACAGCCATCCTGACACTGTTTGTGACAAGAGAAAAACAAAAAAATGCCTGTCTTTAGGTACAAATGGAGCAAATTAATTAATCTTCTGGGCCTGGGGAACCTGGGAGTCATCTGGCCCTGACTGAACTGCCCCTGACCATTCWAAGGCACCATGGACAGAAGGAAGTGTTTGTTCTTTTTGTGATTTTAATATACACCTCC
>NW_026626575.1:3379-6180 GCF_030028575.1 Malurus melanocephalus
GGGTGAGGGGACAAGAATCATTTCAGGAACTGAATGAGCAAGTCAGGGAAAAAAAAAAAAAATCATCTCTCATAGCTGGTTAAATGGGTTTGTCTAATTATTCATTCCAATCTAATCCCATGGGAATTTCCAGGCTAATGMTGCCACTTCTGCCACCCAACTACTGCCTCCCCTTCCCTTGTCCAGATTCACCAAAATTCTCCCTCTACTGAAGTTTTCTGCATTTTCGTCCTGGGGATGATTCCATGAATATCTCCCGTCCTTTTGCTGGCATTCTGTTCCCAAATGCMCCATCCTGATTTCCTCAGCAGGGGTAGAATATTTTATTAAAATCCCCGAAACACGAGCTCAGCCAGAGGTGTGTTTCACTGGACATGAAGAGATGCAGTAAAAACKCTTCCCTGGGACAGCTCATGTTTCAGCCATCCTGCAAGGATTTGGCAAAGCTTCCCAGTGTTCTGCTGGACTGCTGGCTTGAGATTTTGTTAACCCCTTTCCAAAAGGGCAGTTTCCACTCTTTCCAAGTGCAGATGGGTGGAAATTTCCAAGTTTTTGTCTGGAGCTGTGGCAGAAGCAAAGAGAGAGTTTCATTTGATTAATCACAGGGGAATGGAGTTGAGAAGGATGATTAAAGCTTCATTTCTGAAACTGGCTCCAGCAGCGTTTTTCAAACATGCAGTGAATTTTGCCTCCTGAGGCAGTGACCACCAAAGTGTTCCTTCTCATCATCGTGCAAAATGCACTTTGCTCTGCTGGTGCATTTCAGAAGACAGCCACCAATGTGATACAGGGTCTGGAGTACCTTTCCAATGAGGAAAGGCTGAGATATTTGGGATTTTTCAGCCTGTAGAAAAGATGATCTCAGGGCGACCTTATTGTGGCATTTYGGTCCTTGAAGAGATCCAGTAAGAAAGATGGGGACAGAATTTTTTTGCAGGGTCTGCTGTGACACAACAAGGGGCAATATTTTAACCTAAATGAGCATAGATTTAGATGAGGGAAAAAGTTTTTGCCATGAGGGGCGTAAAACACTGGCACCACAGCAGGCAGAGGAAAGGGAATGTCTTCACTGAAGGAGGGGAAAAGTGATCCCAGGATTSATCCATCACCAAATTGGCCACTTTACTGCTCATGTCTCGAGTGGTTGGGCCAGCCAGGAGCCACCTTAACCCACACTTCAGGGACTTTCAGGGACACCATGGGACTTTCAGTCAGCAGATTTAATAATTAGATATTATGATAAAAGACATGTTACGTGTTCTGTAGCAAGAGTACAGTTTTCTTTCCCATGTAATCCAAATGGAAGTTAAAAAATGTTCTGAAATGCTGTGGGATCAAAAACTTCACCAGCTGATTACTGGCAGGGCAAACACACTGAGAGTAAGAAGACAGGGAGCTGCCTCAACTCAGAGAGAAACCAACTGAAGCAGAGTTTGTCTCTCAAAGCCCAGTGAGCAGAAACATCAAAGCTTGGGCTTTTCAGTGCTAGAACRTGTTAGATTTCTATTAAAAACCTTTGAAAAATGGGTTCTCAGCTCATGGGCAGGGTTCCACACACAAGCACATCCAGAGCAGTGCCGTGTGTGAGCGCCCAAGGAAGGAGCTGTGGTTGGCTCCAGCTGACAGAAACACATCAATAAATGGACAAAGGCTCTGYTTTGAGCTGTAATTCAGCCCCCACTGAGAAGGAGGAAGGTGCTCCAAGCCCCAGCTCCATCATTCTCATTCCTGCCAGGCATCACACGCTGCAGAGAGGAGAGCACTCGTGTTGTACCAAGGAAAGCAAACTCACACTGCACTGAAAGAACGACAGCAAAGATCCCAGTGCAGCTCATGCCTGCTCACCCAGGAGAGGAAGSGAGAGTTTTTGGGGTCAGATTCCCAGGATGATCCCAGGACATGTTTGGGAAAGGTTTTAATGTTCTTGGTTTTGCAGTAAGAGCTGTGCCACAGCTCAGGTGAGGCCAAGCCCTGCCCCGTGTGCCCCAGGAGGGCAGCAAAGGAGGATGAGCAGGGTTTGGTCTTACAAAGACTGTTCCCAGATCAGCTCAGAAAATTAACAGGGGGAGGAAAAGAAGAAGAAAAATAAATGAAGAAGAAAAAGAAAAKRARCAGAAAAGTCAAAGRAAAGAACAAAAACSAGAGCAACAAGAARAGGAGAGGGCTGAAGGCTCCTGTGCTGTGTTTATTCCCAGCCCTGGGGCCACACCCTGAGCTGATGCTGCTCTGCCCACCCCACCACGCTCAGCCTGGCTCTGCAGGGTGCTGCACACACGAGCCCTGGCCCAGGAGGACACTTCACCATGTGCTTGGCTTTCAGGATGGCAGAGAATCCTCCTGAGTGCCTGAACCAGGGCCAAAGTGCTCCGTGCCCTGCCAGCTCCTGAGCTTCACATCCCACAGGTCTCTCCTGGATAAAACACTGGGTAAAGCCTTATATGCAAGGATTCAAAGAGYTGCACCCAGTACATGTAAAYAATCTCATTTTGCTACACACATTATTTACACATGTAAATAATCTCATTTTGCTACACTGACATGAATGGAGCAGTTCAGGAGATTCTGTTTCAAGCTCCTCTTTTCTGCCTTCATGTCATGACTTGGATCCAAGCCCTCTGTCCCACAGAGGAGAATTTTTTTCCAATTTCAGGAATTGAAAATGAGCAGCCTGGAGGATTCCTGGCCCTGGGAACAGCATTATCCCTGCAGCTGTGGCACGTTGGCTTTAAGGTGATCCCYGTTGTGTTCTCTGGCTGGCATTTTCTCTGGTATGTTTTGGTTTCCAGCCCTCCATCAGGTGT
>NW_026626576.1:0-834 GCF_030028575.1 Malurus melanocephalus
GAAAAATCCCCACCTTGTCGTCGAGCTGGCGGTACAGACTGGCGATCTCCTGCTCGTATTTGTGCTTCTCCTCGGCCGAGATGGCGCCCACGGCGGGGCCGATGTTATCGATGATCGGGGTGTTGTCGAAGGGCTCCAGGTTCTTCTGCTCCTTGGCGCTGATCTGCTCATCCTCGGGCACGGCTTCTCCTGTGGGATCGAGGGATTAATGCCTTGAATGGGGTTTGGGGTGTTCCCATGGCTGGGGGGCACAGCCAGAGGCGCAAAGGGCACGCCCAGGAATGGGGTGGATGCTCTGCGGGGCTGGGAGCGCAAATTCCATGGGTTCAGCGGCTTTGGAGGCCTTTTCCAAACTAATTCTTTAATTTGTATTTCAATAAAAATTTAATTGGTGTTTCAGTAAAAAGTCTTTCATTTCTATGTCAATTACAACTGAATTTTCAATAACATTTTATTCATTTCTATTTTCAATAAAAATTCTTTCATTTCTATTTCAACACCAATTTGTTCATTTCTATTTCTATATCAATTCTTTCATTCCTATCTCTATATCAATTCTTTCATTTCTATCTCAGTACCAATTCTTTCATTTCTATCCCAATGAAAATTCTTCCATTTCAATTTCTATATCAATTCTTCCATTTCAATTTCTATATCAATTCTTTCATTTCTATTTTAATAACAATGGAAATTCTAAGGGCTCCAGGCTCTTCTGCTCCTTGGCACTGATCTGCTCGTCCTCGGGCACGGCTTCTCCTGTGGGATCGAGGGGTGAATGCCCCAAATGGGGTTTGGGGTATTCCCATGGCTGGAGCTGTGGGGTTGGTGCTATGC
>NW_026626576.1:1095-1617 GCF_030028575.1 Malurus melanocephalus
TTCATTTCTATTTCAATGAAAATTCTTCCATTTCTATCTCAGTACCAATTCGTTCATTTCAATTTCAATATCAATTCTTTCATTTCTATTTCAATGAATATTCTTTCATTTCTATTTCAAAACCAATTTCATTTGTGTTTCATTTGTGTTTCATTTGTGTTGTAGGATTTTTTATGTAAAAGGCTGCTGGTTTTTGTTTCTTCACTTTTCATTATTATCAATTCTTACTATGAACTGTGAGTTCCGACTGGATGTGAGCTCAGAATTAGCGACCAGGCACAATTAATTTAAATTTCAGGCAAAATTTAAATTAATTTTAATTTTTTTTTTAAATTTTAATTAATTTTAATTTTAGGCACAACTTAAAAACCCATCCCAGCTCCCAAATTTTGGGCACCTACCGTTCCTCCACCGGTTGAGCTCCAGCTCCAGGTGTTGGATGACGTTTTTCAAACTTTTATTTTTGTCTTTTTCCTTCTCGTATTTCTTCTTCCACTCCTCTGCCGTCAGCTCCAGGTTCAC
>NW_026626576.1:1652-1920 GCF_030028575.1 Malurus melanocephalus
TTGCATTTCAATAAAAATTTGTGTTTCAGTAAAAATTTTCATTTCTATTTCCATGAAAATTGAATTTTCAATGAAAATTCTTTCATTTCTATTTCAGTACCAATTCGTTCATTTCAATTTCAATATCAATTCTTTCATTTCTATTTCAATGAAAATTCTTCCATTTCTATCTCAGTACCAATTCATTCATTTCAATTTCAATATCAATATCAATTCTTTCATTTCTATTTCAATGAAAATTCTTCCATTTCTATCTCAGTACCAATTC
>NW_026626576.1:2055-6521 GCF_030028575.1 Malurus melanocephalus
TCCAGGTGTTGGATGACGTTTTTCAAACTTTTATTTTTGTCTTTTTCCTTCTCGTATTTCTTCTTCCACTCCTCTGCCGTCAGCTCCAGGTTCACCGACACCGTGTTCTTAATGGTCTTGGCCCTGCCCAACAAAACCCGGCTCAGCTGGGCTGGGATTAACTTGGGAGCATGGCCAGGGGTGGGGATTTCAACATGATGGGAAGGGAAATTAATGGGGAAATATCCTGGGGAAGTCAGGGATTGCTGGAGAAATTGGGGATTCCTGGGAAATTGGGGATTCCTGGGAAATCGGTGATTCCTGGAAAATTGGGGATTCCTGGGGAAATAGGGGATTCCTGAGAAATCGGTAATTCCTGGGGAAATTTGGGGTTTTTGGGGAATTTGGGATTCCTGGGAAATTGGGGATTCCTGGGGAAAATCGGGATTCTTGGGGAATCCTGAGCCCAGGGATGGATCCTGACCCCAGTGGGATTGAACCCAATCCCGATGGGATCAAACCCGACCCAAATGGGATTGAGCCCCATCCCAGTGGGACCCAGCCCCATCCCAATGGGATCTGGCCCAATTTTGGGACCCAGACTGATCCCTTTGGGACCTAGCCCCATCCTGGTGGCACTGAGCCCAATCCCAGTGGAATTAAACCTGATCCAAATGCGACTCAGCCAATCCCAGTGGGACCCAGCCGGACCCCAGTGGGATCCAGCCTAATCCTGGTGGGGCTGAGCTCCATCCCAATGGACCCAGCCCGATTTTGGGACTCAACCCAATCCCAGGGGGACTGAGCCAAATCCCGGTGGGACCCAGACCAATTTTGGGACCCAGCCCCATCCCTTTGGGACCCTGTGGAATTTTGGAACCCAGCCCAATCCCTTTAGGACCCAGCCTGATTTTGAGACCAAGTCCCATCCCTTTGGGACCCAGCCCGATCCGAATGGGACCCAGCCCAATTTTGGGACCCAGCCTGAACCCGGTGGGACCCAGCCCAATTTTGGGACTCAGCCCCATCCCTTTGGAACCCAGATGGATTTTGGGACCCAACCCAATTTTGGGACCCAGTCCAATCCCTTTGGGACCCAATCTGATTTTGAGACTCAGCCCCATCCCTTTGGGACCCTGTGGGATTTCAGGACTCAGCCCCGTCCCTTTGGGACCCTGTGGGATTTCAGGACTCAGCCCCATCCCTTTGGGACCCTGTGGGATTTCAGGACTCACCGCTGCCCAAACATCAGCGTGGATTTGGTCTCGGCCTCGTTGAACACGGAGGGCGAGCAGCAGATGACGATGGTGGTCCTGCAGTTGCCCCCCAGGGAATCCTGGAGGATCCGGGTCATTTTGCTGTCTCGGTAGGGAACGTGGGTTTTCTAAGCCAAATACAAGGAAAAGACAAAAAAAAAAATTCATTTTAAATTTGAGAGAGAACGTCAGCTCGCAGTGAGAGCGGGAATGGATGTGAAGGGCACAATTCTGAGGAGGAATTGCTCAGCAACATCACTGAGGATCAATTCCTCACCCTGGGCAGAGCAGACACRAAGTGTYCCCAGTGTGGGGCTGCTCAGCCCCTATTTCCTGCCCCCAGAACGGAGCTGTCAGATCCCCTTTCCCCTGAACAGCCCAGGAACAGCAATAAAAACCCCAAAACCCGCTCCTCACCCCAAAACCCGCTCCTCACCCCAAAACCTGCTCCTCACCCCAAAACCAGCCCTACTCACGGTTCCCTCGGCCAGCGCTGAGATGACGTTGCCCAGGGCTGACAGGGATTTGTTGATGTTTTTGGCTTCATCCAGAACGGCCCCCTCGGCTCCGGTTTTGCTGACCTGGGACAGAGAGGGACAGAGAGGGACAGAGAGGGATAGTTGGGATCGGCCGGGGCCACGTGGAGCCACAGCCCTGAGAGGGGCCCTAAAGATCATCCTGGGAGAAAAAACCATCTTGGGGGGATAAAACCTTCCTGGGGTAACAAAACCCTCCTGGGGGAGAATCCTAAAGATAATCCTGGGGGGAAAAAGCCCTCCTGGGGGAGCAAAACCCTCCTGGGGGAGAAAAACCCTCCAGGGGGAGAATCCTAAAGATAATCCTGGGGGAAAAACCCTTCTGGGGGAGAAAAACCCTTCTGGGGGAACAAAACCCGCCTGGGAGGGACAAACCCTCCTGGAGGAGAATCCGAAAGATAATCCTGGGGGAGAAAAACCCTCCTGAGGGAGAATCCTAAAGATAATCTTGGGGGAAATAATCATCCTGGAGAGGAAAAACCCACCTGGGGGAAAAAAATCCTTCTGGTGGAGAATCCTAAAGATAATCCTGGGGGAAAAAACCCTCCTCGGGGAGCAAAACCCTCCTGGGGGAGAAAAATCCTCCGGGGGAGAATCCTAAAGATAACCCTGGGGGAAAAAACCCTCATGGGGGTGAAAAAAACGCTTCTGGGGGAACAAAAACTTCCTGGGGAGAATCCTAAAGATAATCCTGGGGGGAAAAACACTCCTGAGGGCAAAAGCCCTCCTAAGGGGAAAAGCCCTCCTTGAGGAACACCCTAAAAATAATCCTGGAGGAGCAAAACCCTTCTGAAGGAGCATCCCAAAGATAATTCTGGGGGAAAAAAACCGTCCTGGAGGAACATCCTAAAGATAATCCTGGGGCAGCAAAACCCTCCTGGAGGAGCAAAATCCTGGAGAAGAACTCTAAAGATGCCCCTGGAGGAACAAAACCTTCCTGGAGGAAAATCCTAAAGATAATCCTGGGGGAACATCCTAAAGATAATCCTGGAAGAACAAAACCCTCCTGGAGGAACGTCCTAAAGAGGGGTGAGCAAAACCCTTCTGAGTGAGCAAAACCTTCCTGGGGGAGAATCCTAAAGACACACCTGGAAGAACAAAACCTTCCTGGAGGAGCATCCTAAAGATAATCCCGGGGGAACAAAATCCTCCTGAGGGGGAAAATCCCTCCTGGGGGAGAATCCTAAAGATAATCCTGGAGGAACAAAATCCTCTTGGAGGAGAATCCTAAAGATAATCGTGGGGGAGCAAAACCCTCCTGAAGGAAAATCCTAACATAATCCTAGGGGAGCAAAACTTTCCTAGAGGAACAAAACCCTTCTGGTGGAGTATCCTAAAGGTAATGTTGGGGGAACATGCTCAAGATAATCTTGGAAGAGCAAAACCTTCCTGGAGCAGAATCCTAAAATAATCCTGGAGGAACAAAACCCTCCTGGGGGAGCATCTCAAAGATAATCCTGGAGAAGCAAAACCCTCTTGGAGGAGCAAAACTCTCTGGGGGAACATCCTAAAGATAATCCTGGACGAACAAAACCCTCCTGGAAGCGCAAAATGCCCCCGAGACCCAGCCCCATCCTCGGGGTGGATCCCAGTGGGATCAGAGCAGGAAAAAGGGGATTTGACCTTCTCGCTGCCCGCCAGGTCCACCAGGTAGAGTTTCCCGCTGAGTTTCTKCTCGGTCTCCACGTTCTCCTGTTTGATGTTGATGAGGAAGATGCTGTGGCTCCTGGAGCTGTGTTCGTTCATGTCTGCAACAACACAGCACAACTTTGCATTCTGCTTTTCATCGTTTGTTTCAATCCCTTTTGTTAAAAAACCTTTAAACACCAGCAGGGAATTCCCTCCCACCCCAAAACCCAAAATTGTCCCGTGGCCACCAAATCCCAAAATCCCAAAGATTTGGCAGCTCTGGGTGGAGCTCTGAGAGGGGAGCTGACACTGAGTGAAAGTTTTCACCCCAACCACAATATTGAAATACAAATTTTATGGTTTTATTGTTTCTGGAGGTAAAAATCCTTCTTTACCCAGACAAAAGCAGTTATTGTTTCAACTTCCACCTAATTTTCGCTTTGATTGCAACCCTGTTATGCTGGAAATTCATGAAGGAAATTCATAAGTCATTGACACGTGGAGGAATCAATAATTTATTGATCAATTAATCAATCACCACTGATGATCAGGAGGGATCCATAAATCATTGACATAAGGAGCTATTGATGATTCATTGATCAATCACCTCCACTCAAAGCTACCAATGATTCATTGATCGATCACCTCCACACAGAGTTATCAGTGATTTATTGATTGATCACCTTCACTCAGAGCTATCAATGATTTATTGACCGATCACCTCCACACTGAGCTATCAATGTCTTTTGATCAATCACCTTCACACTGAGCTACCAATGATTCATTGATCACCTCCACACTGAGCTATCGATGATTCATTGATCGATCACTTCCACTCAAAGCTACCAATGATTCATTGATCCATCCATTATGCATAAATCACTGACATAAGGAGCTATCAATGATTCATTGATCAACCACCTCCACTCAGAGCTATCAAAGATTCATTGATCACCTCCACACTGAGCTATCGATGATTCATTGATCACCTCCACACAGAGCTATCAATGATTCATTGATCAATCCATTACCCATAAATCATTGACATAAGGAGCTATCAATGATT
>NW_026626577.1:0-7492 GCF_030028575.1 Malurus melanocephalus
AAACAGCCCAAATCCTCCCCAAAATGCCCTGAAACCATCCCAAATTCCCCCAAATCCTCCAAATTCTCCCAAAATCCCCCCAAATGACCCCAAAACCTCCCAAAGCCGCTCCAAAATCACTCCAAAACCTCATGAAAAAGCCCCCAAGTGCCCCAAATCCTCCCCAAAATGCCCCAAAACCATCCCAAAGCACCGCAAAATTCCCTGAAATCTCCCAAAATCCCCTAAAATCACCTCAAAATCCCCCCAAACCATCCCAAAACCACCTCAAAACCTCCAAAAATCACCCCAAAACATCTCAAAATAACCCCAGATCACCCAAAAACATCCCAAAACATCCCAAAATCACCTTAAAATAACCCCAAAATCACCCCCAAGTCACCCAAAATCAACCCAAACCATCCCAAACACCCCAAATTGCCCCCAAAATCCCCCAAAATCTCCCCAAAATGTCCCAAATTCCCCCAAAATCTCCCAAATTCCCCCAAATTCCTCCCAAATTCCCCCAAAATCCCAAATCCCATCCCGTACCCTGCGGGGGGAGGGCACAGCCGAGCGCGCGCTCCTGGAGCTGCTCCAGCGTTGACAGCTTCAGCTCCAGAGAACGAAGGGAGGAACGAATAGAGTGAGCCTGTCGGGAGATATCGCGATAGAGAATGGGATATCGCGATAGGAAATGGGATATCGCGATAGGGGACGGGATATCGCGATAGGAAATGGGATATCGTGATAGGGGATGGGATATCGCGATAGGAAATGGGATCTATGGGAATAGGGAATGGGATGTGGCTCCAGCGCCGAGAGCTTCAGCTCCAGAGAGCGCAGAGAGGAACGAATAGAACGAGCCTGTCGGGAGATATCGCGATATGGAATGGGATATATCGTGATAGAAATGGGATATCGCGATAGGAAATGGGATCTATGGCAATAGGGAATGGGATTTGGCTCCAGCGCCGACAGCTTCAGCTCCAGAGAGCGGAGAGAGGAACGGATGGAGCGAGCCTGTCGGGATATATCGCGACATAGACATGATAGAGACATGATATATCGCGATATAGAATGGGATATATCGTGATAGGAAATGGGATATCGTGATATAGACACGATATATGGGAATAGGGAATGGGATGTGGCTCCAGCGCCGAGAGCTTCAGCTCCAGAGAACGGAGCCCTGTCCGTACTGCCCGTGCCTGTCGGGATATATCGCGATAGAAACATCATATATCGCGATATAGAATGGGATATCGTGATAGGAAATGGGATCTATGGGAATAGGGAATGGGATTTGGCTCCAGCACCGAGAGCTTCAGCTCCAGAGAACGGAGAGAGGAACGGATGGCACGGGCCTGGGGGAGATATTGCGATATATCGCGATATAGAATGGGATATCACGATAGGAAATGGGATATCACGATAGAAACACCATATATGGGAATAGGGAATGGGATGTGGCTCCAGCGCCGAAAGCTTCAGCTCCAGAGAATGGAGAGAGGAATGAACGGAGTGAGCCTGTCGGGATATATCGCGATNNCCAAAAATGGGGAAAAACACCCAAAATGGGATTGGGGACCACAAAAATGGGGAAAAAAACCCCAAAAATGGGGAAAAAAACCCCAAAAATGGGGAAAAAAACCCAAAAATGGGGGAAAGAAACCGAAAATGGGGAGAAGGAACCCAAAAATGGGAAAAACCCCCCAAAAAACGGGGAAAATAAACCAAAATGGGATTGGGAACCCAAAAAATGGGGAAAGGGACCCAAAAATTGGGGAAAAGGACCCCAAAATTGGGGAAAGAACCCAAAAATGGGATCGAGAACCGAAAAAATGGGGAAAAGGACCCAAAAATGGGAAAAAAAAAACCCCAAAATAGGGAAAAAAAAACAAAAATGGGGAAAAGGACCCGAAAAATGGGATTTGGGACCCTAAAAATGGAGAAAAAACTCCAAAAATGGGAAAAAAACCCCAAAAATGGGGAAAAAAACCCAAAAATGGGGAAAGGGACCCAAAAATTGGGGAAAAGGACCCCAAAATTGGGATCAGGGACCACGAAAACGAGGAAAAAACCCAAAAATGGGGAAAAGAAACCCAAAAATGGGAAAAGGGAGCCAAAAATGGGGAGAAGGAACCGAAAATGGGGAAAGGGACCCGAAAATGGGGAAAAAAAAACAAAAAATGGGATCGGGAAACCCAAAAAATGGGAAAAGGACCCCAAAAATGGGATTGGGAAACGAAAATGGGGAAAGGGACCCAAAAATGGGGGGAAAAAAACAAAAATGGGGAAAGGGATCCCAAAAATGGAGAAAAGAACCCAAAAATGGGGAAAAGGACCCAAAAATGGGGAAAAGGACCCAAAAATGGGAAAAGTGACCCAAAAATGGGGAAAGGGATCCAAAAATTGGGAAAGGGACCCAAAAATGGGGAAAGGGACCCAAAAAATGGGGATAAAACCCAAAAATGGGGAAAAGGACCCCAAAAATGGGGAAAGAGACCCAAAAAAATGAGGATTTGGGGTATTTTGAGGCATTTCAGGGGAATTTTGGGGTATTTTGGGGTGATTTTGGGCCTTTTTGGGGTATTTTGGGGGGATTTTAGGGCTGTTTTTGGGGGTGGTTTGGGGGATTTTTTTGGGGGATTTTTGAGTGGTTTTGGGATTTTTTTGGGGTGTTTTTGGGATATTTTGGGGGGTATTTTTAGGATGTTTTTGGGCGTATTTTTACGATATTTTTGGGATGTTTTTGGGGTATTTTTGGGTGTTTTTGGGGTTTTTACCTCGCAGTTTCCCCCGGATCTCCCGCGTCAGCTCCTGAATCTCATCCCGGAGCCGCTGCAGATCCTGCTGGAGCTCTGGGGGTGAAAAACTCCCAAAATCACCCGAAATCACCCCAAAACATCCCAAAACATCCCAAAATCACCCAAAATCACCCCAAAACATCCCAAAATTACCCCAAAATAACCCCAAATCACCCAAAAACATCCCCAAATCACCTGAAATCAACCCAGAATCAGCCCAAATGACCCCAAAATCACCCAAAAACATCCTAAAATCACCCAAAATCACCCCAAAATATCCCCAAAACATCCCAAAATTACGCAAAACATCCCCAAATCACCCCAAATCACCCCCAAAACACCCAAAACATCCCCAAATCACTCTAAAATGACCCTAAAACATCCCAAAATCACCCCAATATACCCCCAAACCACCCAAAAATCACCCCAAATCACCCCAAAATCACCTAAAACATCCCAAAAAAACCCAGAACATCCCAAAATCACCCAAAACATCCTAAAATCACCCAAAACATCCCAAAATCACCCCACATCACCCCAAAATAACCCCAAATGACCCAAAAACCTCCCATAATTTCCCCAAAATCACTCCAAATGACCCTAAAACATCCCAAAATAACCCCAAAATCAACCCAAAACCACCCAAAATGGCCCCAAAATCCCCCAAATCCCCCCAAATCACCCCCAAAATGACCCCAAAACCTCCCAAACCCGCTCCAAAATCACTCCCAAATCACCCCAAAACATCCCAAAACCACCCCAAAACCTCCAAAAATCACCCCAAAACATCCCAAAATCACCTAAAACCAGCGCTAACCACCCCAGAATCACCCCAAAACCTCCAAAAATCACCCCAAAACATTGCAAAATCACCCCAAAATCTCCCAAGAATCCCCAAAATCCCCCAAATTCCTCCCAAATTTCCCCAAAATCCCAAATCCCATCCCGTACCCTGCGGGGGGAGGGCACAGCCGAGCGCGCGCTCCTGGAGCTGCTCCAGCGCCGAGAGCTTCAACTCCAGAGAACGAAGGGATGAGCGCACTGCCTGTGCCTGTCGGGAGATATCGCGATAGAGACACGATATATCGCGATAGGAAATGGGATATCGTGATAGAAACACCATATATGGGAATAGGGAATGGGATGTGGCTCCAGCACCGACAGCTTCAGCTCCAGAGAGCGGAGAGAGGAACGAATGGAGTGAGCCTGGGGGAGATATCGTGATAGAGAATGGGATATCGTGATAGGAACATGAGATATCGTGATAGAAACCCCATATATCACTATAGAGCCACGATAGGAAATGGGATATCGCGATAGCAATGCGATATCGCTCTAGTGCGACAGCTTCAGCTCCAGAGAGCGCAGAGAGGAACGAACTGCATGGGCCTGGGGGAGATATCGCGATAGAGACACGATATATCGTGATAGAGAATGGGATATCGTGATAGAAACAGCATATATGGGAATAGGGAATGGGATGTGGCTGCAGTGCCGAGAGCTTCAGCTCCAGAGAACGAAGGGATGAGCGAACAGAGTGAGCCTGTCGGGATATATCGCGATAGAGACATGATATATCGCGATAGCAATGGGATATCGTGATATAGAATGGGATATCATGACATAGAGAGAGGATATCGCAACAGAAACACCATATATGGGAATAGAGAATGGGATGTGGCTGCAGCACCGCGAGCTTCAGCTCCAGAGAGCGCAGGGATGAGCGAACAGAGTGAGCCTGTCAGGATATATCGCGATAGAGACACCATATATCGCGATATAGAATGGGATATCGCGATAGGAAATGGGATATCGCTCTGGTGCCAACAGCTTCAGCTCCAGAGAACGCAGAGAGGAACGAACAGAGCGAACCATGTTGGGTTATATCGCGATAGAGACACCAGATATCGCGATAGAGAATGGGATATCACGATATAGACACCATATATGGCAATAGAGAATGGGATATCGCTCCGGTGCCGACAGCTTCAGCTCCAGAGAGCGCAGAGAGGAACGGATGGAGCGAGCCTGTCGGGATATATCGCGATATAGAATGGGATATCGTGATAGGGGATGGGATATCGCGATAGACGAGGGGATATCACGATAGGTGCGAGATACATTGAGACAGAAACACAACGTATCACAATAGGGATGGGATACATCGTGACAGACAACTGGATATCGCGATAGGAATGGGCTGTGACCTCAGTGGGACCTGCATTACCTGCGCCTGTCGGGATATATCGCGATAGGAACAGGATATCGTGATAGGGACGGGATATATCACGATATAGAATGGGATATCGTGACAGAGAATGGGATATATCGTGATAGGAATGGGATATATCACGATAGAAACACAATGTATCGCGACAGGCATGGGATATATCGTGACAGACGACGGGATATCGCGATAGAGAATAGGATATCGCGATAGGAATGGGACATATCGTGATAGAAACACAATGTACCACGATAGGAATGGGATATATCGCGATAGAGACGGGATATTGCAATAGGGGACGGGATATCACGATAGAGACAGGATATATCGCGATAGACGAGGGGATATCACGATAGGAATGGGATATATCGCGATAGAAACAGAATATTTAATGATAAGGCATGGGATATATCGTGACAGACAACGGGATATCGCGATAGAGAATAGGATATCGCGATAGAAACACAATATATCGCGATAGGGACACGATATATCGTGACAGAACCGGGCTGTGACCTCGGAGGGCCCCGCCTGCCGCGACAAATCAACAAAACTACACAAATGAGATGCAAATCGTATGCAAATCATATGCAGATTTATGCAAATGAGGCCGGGCCACACCCACCTGGGCCAGGGCGGGGTCTCCGGGGGGGCANTGTGATAGAGACGGGATATATCGCGATAGGAGCGGGATATCGCGATAGGAACGGGATATATCGCGATATAGAATGGGATATCGCGATAGAGACACGATATATCGCGATAGGGGATGGGATATATCGCGATAGGGGATGGGATATATCGCGATAGGAACGGGCTGTGACCACCATGGCACCCACACCATCTGCACCTGGAGGGACATATCGCGATAGGAAATGGGATATCACGATAGGAACAGGATATCATGATAGGGACGGGATTTATCACGATAGGAACAGGATATTGTGATAGAAACACAATATATCGCGATAGGGGATGGGATAGATCGCGATAAGAACGGGATATATCACGATATAGAATGGAATATCGTGACAGAGAATGGGATATATCGCGATAGAGATGGGATATATCACGATAGAAACACAATGTATCGCGACAGGCATGGGATATATCGTGACAGACAACGGGATATCGCGATAGAGAATAGGATATCGCGATAGGAATGGGACATATCGTGATAGAAACACAATGTACCACGATAGGAACGGGATATATCGCGATAGAGACGGGATATTGCAATAGGGGATGGGATATCACGATAGAGACAGGATATATCGCGATAGGGGATGCGATATATCGCGACAGAAACAGAATATTTCACGACAGGGACAGGATATATCGCGATAGACGAGGGGATATCGCGATAGGAATGGGATATATCGCGATAGAAACACAATATTTCATGATAAGGCATGGGATATATCATGATAGATGAGGGGATATCGGGATAGAGAATGGGATATATCGCAACAGGAACAGGATATAACCTCCATGGGACCCGCACTGCCTGCGCCTGTCGGGATATATCACGATAGAGAATAGGATATCGCGATAGGGATGGGATATATCGCGATAGAAATGGGATATATCGTGATAGAGAATGGGATATATTGCGATAGGAACGGGCTGTGACCTCAGTGGCACCCACACCATCTGCGCCTGTCGGGATATATCGCGATAGGAACAGGATATCGTGATAGGGATGGGATATATCGTGACAGGGGAGAGGATATATCACAATAGGAACAGGATATCGCGATAGGAACACAACATTTCATGATAGGGCATGGGATATATCGCGATAGAGAATGGAATATCGTGACAGAGAATGGGATATATCGCGATAGGAACGGGCTGTGACCTCAGTGGGACCCGCACTGCCTGCGCCTGTCAGGATATATCGCGATAGAGAATGAGATATATCGCGATAGGAACAGGATATCGTGATAGGGACGGGATTTATCGCGATAGGGGATGGGATCTATCGCGATAAGAACGGGATATATCACGATATAGAATGGGATATCGTGACAGAGAATGGGATATATCGCGATAGGAATGGGATATATCACGATAGGAACACAATGTATCGCGACAGGCATGGGATATATCGTGACAGACAACGGGATATCGCGATAGAGATGGGATATATCGCGATAGGGGATGCGATATATCACGATAGGAACGGGCTGTGACCTCAGAAGGCCCCGCCCATCGCGACAGAACCGCAACAAATCAGCGAAACAGCACCAATGAGATGCAAATCGTATGCAAATCATATGCAGATTTATGCAAATGAGGCCGGGCCACACCCACCTGGGCCAGGGCGGGGTCTCCGGGGGGGCAGAGCCGCCCCTCCCCCCCCTCATCCGAGTCCTCATCGGAGTCCTGGCGGGAAATCCCCGATTTTGGGTCAAAAATCCACAATTTTGGGTCAAAATCCCAAATTTTGGGGTAAAAATCCCCGATTTTGGGT
>NW_026626578.1:0-1557 GCF_030028575.1 Malurus melanocephalus
TTTGGGGTGACTTGAGGCAGATTTGGGGCGGATTTGAGGTGATTTGGGGTGATTTGGGGCGGATTTGGGGTGGACACAGCACTCGGGCCCGGCCCCTCGCGGGTTTATTGGTCTGAGTTTTACATTCTGCCGTCGAAATTTGGGGCGGGGACCCCAAACGGGACCCCCGACCCCAAAACTGCGGGGAGGGGATGAGGTACAAACAGGGACCCCCGAGCGCCCCAAAAGCGACCCCAAAACGGCCCCAAATCCCCGTTACTGGCCAGGGGTGGGGATGGGGGGGTCCCCAGAGCCCCCTCCCCAAATCCCACCCTTTTGGGGGATCGCACCCATCTCTGCTGCAGAGTCCGCGGGTGCACCCCAAAAACCGTTATAACCACCCCAAAAAACCGAGATAAATACCCCAAAACCTTTACAGCCACCCCAAAACTGTTACAACCATTCCAAAACCGAGATAAATCCCCCAAAACTGTGATAAATCCCCCAAAACCATTATGGTCACCCCAAAACTGTTATAACCACCCTAAAACCGTGATAAATACCCCAAAACCGTTATGGTCACCCCAAAACCGTGATAAATCCCACAAAACCGTGATAAATCCCCCAAAACTGTTATAACCACCCCAAAACCATTATAAATACCCCAAAACATTTACAGCCACCCCAAAACCTTTACAGCCACCCCAAAACCGTGATAAATCCCCCAAAACCGCAACAGTGACCCCAAATCCCTTACAGCCACCCCAAAACTGTTACATCCACCCCAAAACCATCACAGCCACTCCAAAACCATTATAAATCCCCCAAAATCATTATAAACCCCCCAAAACCATTAAAACCACCCCAAAAACCATTACAAATCCCCCAAAACCATTATAAATCCCCAAAACCGTTATAAATCCCCCAAAACCGTTATAACCACCCCAAAAACCGTTATAAATCCCCCAAAACCATTATAAATTCCCCAAAACCGCAACAGTGACCCTAAAACTGTTACATCCACCCCAAAACCTTTACAGCCACCCCAAAACCGTTATAAAACCCCCAAAACCGTTAAATCACCCCAAAACCGTTATAAATCCCCCAAAACTGTTATAAATCCCCCAAAACCGTTATAACCACCCCAAAAACTGTTATAAATCCCCCAAAACTGTTATAATCACCCCAAAACCATTATAAATCCCCCAAAACCATTATAAATCCCCCAAAACCATTATAAATTCCCCAAAACCGCAACAGTGACCCTAAAATTGTTACATCCACCCCAAAACCTTTACAGCCACCCCAAAAACCGTTATAAATCCCATAAAACCATTATAACCACCCCAAAACCATTATAAATCCCCCAAAACCGTTATAAATCCCCCCAAACCGTTAAATCACCCCAAAAATTGTGATAAATCCCATAAAACTGCTGCAGCCACCCCAAAACTGAACCCCAAAGCCTTCCAGCAGTGCCCCCAAATCGCTGCAGCCCCTCGGGGGTTTGTGGGGTCGGTTTTGGGGTTTTCTTTCAGGAACACCGAGCCTTGTGCTGGAAATAGGCCTGGAAACGGC